>NC_056739.1:318616320-318903820 GCF_019279795.1 Protopterus annectens
CTGGAGGGATGAGACAAGATTCAAGTGGGATAAACTGATGCTTCCAATACAAAAAGGTGGTTTAGAATTACATGATTTGAATGGATATTTTAGAGCTACACAGTTAAGGCTCTTATACATAAGAAGAGCAGAAAGCTACAATTCAAAGTGGAAAAGAATTATGATGAAGCAGGAGGGAATTCAAGAAAAAAGGATAGTGGGATTTAGGATGCAGATCCTTAAGGAGAATAACAGTCATGCAAAATATTATGAGTAGCAGAAAGTATTCCAAGAACTAAGCCAACATGGGAATGGAGAAAGGAGATTCTGCCAATAGAGATGACTGCAATTAGGAGTACAGAGAATTGGCAAGAAGGGGCTGGAATTTACTGGTGAAAAATGACAAAGCAACCAAGGTGTTGGGAACAAATTTTATAGAGAGAAAGTTAATGGTATGGGAAGAGGCCAAGAAGACATTTGGACTGCAGGCTAGAAACTGCCTTCATTATCAGGCATTGATGTCAGAGTACAGGCAAAACAAAAGGGATAGGGGAATCCTAAGTGAAAGATCTATACTGTTAGAGTTTTTAGTTGAAACTAAAACAGAAACTGTTAAAAAAGGGGTAATTAGTAGGATGTATAAACTATGGCACTATGATTATAGCAATTAATCAGAGCAGGTTAGAAAAGATTGGAAGAGAATAGATAATCAGTTCACAAAGAAACAATGGGAGGAGGACACGTGTATCACTCCCAAATATGCAACAAAGTTAAGATTTAGGATTTTTGCTTGGAAGTATTTGCAGAGATATTATTCCCCAAGCACACTCCAGAGAATTTTTCCTCAGGTAGATGGCAAATCCTGGAGGTGTGATGGGGAAGAGCGAGGTAACTGGAAGCATATGTTTTGAGAGTGTAATGAGTTGGCAGCATTTAAAAATCCCTTACAGAGTACTGTGTCAGAAATACTGAGTGAGCAAATGGGTGTAACTAAGGACTTTAGTTTTTGAGTGGGGATATAGGATCTGAATTGGCTAGACATAAGCCCTTGCTAAGTTTAATTTTGGAGGTTCAAAAAAAATCAATTAGTAGAAAATAGAAATCAAAGTATAACTCAACTTTATTTGAAGTAGTGAATATTGTAACGTAGATAAAAGAAGTGGAAGTGGGATCTTTAGAAAAGGTTAGGAGCAAATTACATAGAAAAATTGGGAATTGTGGGAACAATGCATGGAGAAAATGTTTCTGAGGAGGAATGAGATTTAAGAATATGCAGGAATTGAACAATTTATATAATGCTGGAGTGAGTATATTGTGCAGAAGAAAATACGTAATGTATAATGTTTATAACTGTAAACATGTTAATATGGTTTGCTTTGTTTTATATAAATGCAAGTCTGCTTGTGTCACAAGTAGTTATTTAATAAATGTGTTTAAAAAATATTTTGTGTAATACTATATACAACAAAGATAGTAAATACTGTAGAGTTCAGCACATCTTTGCCTAACCTCTCCCTTCCATGTCTGAAGATCTAGGTGACTGTGAAATCTGTCATACCAGTGCCTGCTCTGATCATCGGTATGTGGAATGCTGATCACCATGGCTAGCAGAACTGCCAAGTCATACTTGATATCTAACTTCCTGAGTGGACCTGTGTATGGATCTAACAGTAATTACATGAACTAGCTGTGTAAGAGAGAGAGTATGATGCTTTTCTCCTTTGCATCTCAGGCATGCAGTCTAAGTGAGGCACTAGTATTGTTACCCATCTCCATGAATGTTTGCAAAACAAAATGACTGCATGAGAATTTTGCCCAACACAGAAGTCTGAATCATGGTTAGTGTACCCTAGCACCTTGTAGATGCATGGTGTGTACCTACAAAACTTGTGTGATTTAAAAGTCATGGATGGCGTGCTGATGACCCGAAACCGAAGATACCTATCCCCCATGTTTCAGATGCACTTTTGCAAACACAGCAGTTCATATACAAAGCTTCATAAACAGAAATGACATATAAATCCATACTTACTAATGATGTTTACAAGTGATCTGACATTTTTGATGCCAAAATATTTAGCAAGGAAGGAGGTAAAGACAAATTATTTCAGCTGCTTTAATCACTTTATAACACCATAGAAGCATTATGTAGGTGATAACCCACAAGATGTGCACAGAGGTCTGCATTTGCATGGTAAGAGATATATATGTGCATCTCCCTTTAGCATGTGTCCATAACTGAATGGTTGTTATGTTAAGTAAGTAGGCCGGTTAAGCTGTGCCCTACTGCACTCCTGCATCTATTCACAAAACATAGGAGGGGATGGCAGCCTACTGACACAGGATAGCCATCCCGGCCAAACAGTCATAGCCTGTGTAAAACCACAAGCTATATTGTACTAAATTCATGCACATTGTCACATACAAACATAGCAGGAGATGATAGCCCACTGATGTATTACAAGTACTTCCTAACTAACTGACTCATTGCAGTGTGCAGAACGTATGAGACTGCCGCACTGTGTGTATCTTGAAATACTCAGTCATTTATGAATGTATCAGTCTGATTTTAATGTGACATAGAGCAAGCTCTGTGAATCCACACAAGCTTTTCCAGTCTAGCTAATCTAAGTTGTCCACAGGTCAAGAATGCCCTCCAAAATTGATGAACAGCAGAGTTGGAGATGTTCACTCTTACAGAGAGTGGCATCTTCTTACAGGTAATCAGGACACATGGGTGAAGGCTGTTCAGGAGAGGGGATGCCTACCAATGTCTTCCTGGCTCTCTGTGTGTGAAACAGTGGTACACTGTGTCAGTACTGCGGGTGGGAACAACTGCTTCCTGCATCAATATTGGATGAGTGTAAATGACAAAGTATGAAGGATATCAAAGGAGGCATGTAACATCACAGCAGAAAGCATGGGAACTGTGGCTGGTCCTCCATCAAGGTCTATACTTTTACTGAAGAAGAATCATATCTGGCAGCCCTGCATGCTGACACTGAAGGGACAGATGTCATACTTGGAGGTATTGACATTAGATTTAGAAATGGTCAGATGTCACATATTGCTCCTGGATACCAGCCAGATAAATAACCGGACTGCAAAAGGCATACTGCAGTTTTGAGTGTACCCACATAACAATGGTTACTGTAAGCACTATCTTTGTTCTTCATAGGTATCTTTTACATACTAACTTGGTGAACTACTGCCACAGATAGATGTTTCATTATTTGTTTGTGAGAAGTCTGCTGTCAGTAGCATAGACACTATGCAGCAACTATTATCAGACAACATTATGAATTTGTATCCACTGGACACACCACTGGTACCATGACACCTGTAGAGACTGGTTCAGAACAACAAGCTGAGGTTAGTTCTCCTGCCAGGGTCTGATGATGAAGCCAACATGCACATCAAGTCACAGTCTCTAGACACACTGGGTATGTCCATATCAGTCTGGAGGGACATACACCCACTGTTAAGGATGACACTCACCCCTGAACTCACAATAAGTTGCACAGCATGGGCCCTTCCACTGTCTATTACAGTCAACACTAGAGGTCACCATCAAGTCCAGACAAGTTCACTGCATTTGATGTACTGATACCCACTGTACAGTCGACTACTTGTGCAACGACATTATCTACTGCCCCAGCTAGCCCATAATATACATGTGACTCTTGGCCTTAATCAACAGACCAGCAGATGTGCAGGCTGTACTCTTGGCACAATTTCTAGTTACACATTAAGAATGGAAATGGTTGGCATCATGTGGCCTTTGGAAAGCATTGGAGGCTGTGGATTGTACTATGGTCAGCCTTGGTGGGACATGTTGATGCCATATGCATCTGTAAGAGACTTGAACCAGTGCCACCATCAGACCCCTTCATACAAGTGTTGCCAATGGCTGTCGTCATTTGCATACCTTTATTTGATGCTTTGTTTCACTATCACAAGGTACACATTTTGCACCTACCATAGTTCCAGTGTGTCATCATACCAACACCAGCAGTGGAGTCAGCCACACCGCAGGGCTGCTCACGAAGTGCCTCTTTGTGACCAATCACTATACAGGTATGATTCTGCCATTTACACCTTATCCATGTCCTGGGGGGGCATCTGGGCCTGCACTACCTTGATGGAGCCAGGACTATGCTGCATAGTCCTATGTCTCTCTCACAGCTAGATAGACTGTATGTTTTTGCTTTGCCTGTGCTATTATATACTTTGCATGATGACATCTGGAGGGGTGTGGCCACTGCTGTTTGTCCACTGCCATGTATGTCACTGCTGATGGATGCTATTATATCTGCAGCCACAATACCATAGCTATGGTGGGGCAAAGGGAGTGGCTGTCTCTGATGCAAGCTGTTATGAGGGAGCAACTGCCAATAGTGCAGCAACAGCATTCATTCATTTAAGCATCCTAGACTAATATCACAACTGTGCAAATTAATATGTTTAATTGTTGTTAGTGTGTGTGTTTGTGTGTGTGTGTGTGTGTGTGTGTGTGTGTGTGTGTGTGTGTGTGTGTGTGTGTGTGTGTGTGTGTGTGTGTGTGTTTGTGTGTGTGTGTGTGTGTGTGTGTGTGTGTGTGTGTGTGTGTGTGTGTGTGTGTGTGTGTTCATGTTCCTAAATGCAGTAGGAAGCTAGCATAGCTACTGAATGACCTTTTTCCTCACCTTCAGAAAACCATTGTTGGTTTGAGAGGGTGACACTCAGGTTAACTGACACCCTGAACAATTTCCAGTCTGCAGCACTGATAGCTGGTCTTGCTGCTACATTACTGGAAGGTACTGGGGATACTAGCTGGCCTTGTCTGATGACAGTGTAGCATATTATGCAGCATGTTACAATTAACTAGATGCCTATAGAGGATGGCATGCTGTCATCCCACCCCACCCCCATGTGTCCAGACAGCAGGACTAGGATTTCAGCAGGATGAATGCATACTCTTCCACATTTCACGTTTGAGTGTGGGGAATTTAATATTGCTGCTGCGAGTTCCAGACCAATCCTTTATAATGCATTACAGATGGAAAGAAGTTGAAATATTTGGTATAGTGTTTGTGTTATGTAAGTGACTACCTGAACTTACTCAGAAGACTTGCTCAATATGTGAGAATCATGGACACTGTCAGGGTGCTGTGCAGACACACTGGTTATTCACCACTTAACATTACACACTGCCTAGCAGCTGACGGAATGGTAGCCCTTCTTGTTGATGTAATGCTATCCATGAACACTTGTTGGGACCTTAATTGACATGTGCATGCAATCTGTTGCACCCAGTATTTCAGGGGAGCCGGTAATATCATAGAAGCCATGCATTATAGTGGCTTTCACCCTAGTATTATGGGAAAGCAGCTGTACTCTATTACATATAAGGAGTGTATTGAACATCTTGAGTATTCTACAGGTAGAAAAATAAGTCCAAAACACACATCGCTAACAAAATAACAAGAAACGTTTCTAATATGCATATTCTCAGTCATTGGCAATTGGATTAGCTTCTGTTGTCAGTCCAGGGGGATCTAGTATCTGTCAGCCTGGGAGAATATGGTAGCCAGACCTCGCTGCTTTGCTAGAGATTGCCTGCACCTGTTCTTCCTAAGCTTTCAGATACTGGCAAAGGCCCCTGCATCCTCATAGTGCCCTTTATAGGCAATGTCAAAATAACAAATTTTCCAATGTAAGAAAATCTAATCAAGACAAACTCAGGGTCATGCTGCTTAATACTAGCAGTTTAAACATGAAACTGCACTTTCTGGAAGCACTCTTCACCTTGGAGGATGCTGACATCTGTGCAGTTACCAAAACATGGTTCAAGGCTGCTGATAGTATCCCAGCCATGCAAAGCTACAATGCCTTTTACACGTTCAGACCTAAAAATGAGCATGTAGGAACCAAAGTTGGAAGTGTATCCATCTTCATTACAACCAAATACACATAAAAAACGGTCAAACAGCATGACTCTCTCAAACTACTCAATGTCCAATTAACTATTGGGGAAGTACCATACCACATCATTGCTAGCTATAGATCCCCCACCATAAACCAGGATAAGCACACCACTAACCTCAGTTTAATGGAATTCCTCACCTTACAGCCCAACACCTTAGTCATGGGAGATTTCAACTATCCTTCCATAGACTCGGGGACATACATGAGCAAAAACATGCTTGCCCAGAGGTTCCTGGACTTTGTTAAAACAAATGATCTGATAGAGATATTCTGCACCCCCACTAGGGGCTCTAATGTTATGGACATAGTACTTGCCAACATGGGAGGTCACTGTGCTTCCTCATGCGTGATGCCCACCCTGTTGAAGTCGGACCACAAATCAGTCTCATTTGAAGTAACTACTGGAACTGACACCCTCAGATGAACAAAAATTATAAAAAATTTCACCAAAGCTAACTACAGCCCACTAAGCTATGGTATAAAAAGCTTCATTCCACCCACAATCGCAGATATCAGTGATCACTATGCAGAAGTGTATACAAATGCCCTGTACAAGCAATTAAATAACTGCATAAATTCTGCTATACCTGACTGGATTAAAACTATGTATTTGCATAAAGCAAGGTACTGTAGTGGACTTTAGGTATAAACAGATTATATAATAAGAGGGATATCATTCTTCAGAGGAAGAGTTCCCTCCTAAGTCTAAACAAGAAAATCAGAAATCTTGTAAAGTCTTTTAAAGAAAATTACAAAACTAAAATCACATCCCTAGCCAAGGATAATCATAAGGCATTCTTTAACTACATCTGTAGTCTAAACAGGAGTGCTCACCTATGTACTGAACTGGTTGTAGATGGGATGACTCATACTACAGAGGAAGACATCGCCAACCTGCTAGCTGACAGATTGAGTGCAAACTTCAACCCCCCTATCCCCGCCTACCATAACCCAAGGCATACTTAACACTAGCCCTCTGTCTAGTATCTTTAGAGAACAGGTCATCTCTGCGCTCACCAATGCCAAAAACATGGCCTCAGTGTGACCAGATAATATCCCAGGTTGTTTATTAAACAATCAAAAATCACCTAGCTGACCCACTTGACATTCTCTTTAATCATAACTTGAGAACTGGCTATGCTCCTGCAGAATGGAGAACAGCAGCAATAATCCCGCTGCCCAAAGGGGAGTCATCAAATGACCCTGGGCACTTCAGACCCATAAGTCTAACCAGCCTCATCTGCAAGGCCATGGAAAGAATTTTCATGGATCTTATCAACAAGGACACAGGCAACCTCCAAATGCTAGATCTAACCCAGTTTGACTTCGTTAAGTGTAGATCATGCTTATTAAACCTGGTAGACTTCTTTTGAGAATGTCACCAAAGCCATGGATGAAGGTCAGACAGTGCACACAGCCTATCTTGATCTTGCCAAGGTTTTCAACACAATCCCCCACTCCAGCATCATTGAGAAGCTCTCTTAACTGTGGATTAACCCTTACATTACTTGATGGGTAGCCAGTTAGTTCACTGACAGAACACAGTCTGTCAGAATTGGTGACTCCACCTCCACCAGTAGACCCATCACAAGTGGAGTACCACAGGGGTCTGTGCTGGACCCCTTACTGTTTGGCATCTTTTTCTCAGAAGTCAAGGCCAAAGTAGATGGCCTCTGGCTCACCAGGTATGCTGATGATTGCAAACTGGGAGCATTTGTTTAGTCCAATAACAATGTCAACATATTACAAGAATGGCTAACACAAACAAATGATTGGTGCCTAAGCCATGGTCTAAAACTAAACACAAAAAAAAAAAAATGCATTATTATTCCCATTGGCAAAATTGAATTCCCTACAAATTACAATATTGCTAGCATGCCCCTGAGTTCCAATCCAGTGGTGCAAAACCTGGGAACACAAGTTGATAGCAATCTGAACTTCGACCACCAAGTTTCCACAGTGGTAAGGAAAGCCTTCTATGTAGTGCAACTCATAAACAAGGGCATAGCATCCAGCCAAGGGATGTTATAACTCCACTGTACTCAACCCTCATCAGACCACTAACAGAGTATAATATGCCCTTTTGGATGTACCTCAACAGACACCCACAGCAGCTGGCGAGACGTCAGAGGTTTCTCACTAAGAAAATACAGGGGGTCCAAACCATGACCTATGTGGACAGGCTGAATGCCCTGTCACTTTACTCTTTATCTTATAGACTGTTGAGAGGTGACTAGTGCCTGGCCTATAGGGCATCTCTGACCCTGCCCTAATGGAAATGCTGCACATCAGCAACTCAAATGGCACAAGTGTCACTCACTCTAGGGATCTCAACCTATCCTGTGACATTAGCAGAACATGCTGGAGAGACAGATATCTGCCAGAAACTGCTGCTTCTCTGGAATAGACTTCTTATTCACATAAAACAGAGCTCCTCAATGACCCCATTCAAGTGTAACTTAGATAAATGGATG
This sequence comes from Protopterus annectens, assembly GCF_019279795.1. Taxonomy (NCBI): domain Eukaryota; kingdom Metazoa; phylum Chordata; order Ceratodontiformes; family Protopteridae; genus Protopterus; species Protopterus annectens. The sequence continues at coordinate 318,624,741 of NC_056739.1, forward strand.
GGAGACCACAAATTCATCCCTGAGGTGGTACCCATGTCCATTATGGACAAGGGTAGCTGGTGTTATCACAGACCCTCTCTGTTCATAAACTTGTTCTGTGAACTACCCAAAAAGAACATATGGGGATACTTAGGATTAACATGGCTAGGCTTTTAAAGGCTCTAGGGCTGCTAGCCTGGTAACCTCCTAGTTAAGCACTTAATACTATAGTACAGGGATTTTAAAATCGCCAACACCTCCAGGTATGATATACGTCCCTTCAGCATCAGTCTGCAAGTATGCCAGAAATGATTCTTCTTCAGTAGGTGTGGAGCTTGATGGAGCACCTCTCCCATCGCTGTGCTTTCTATGGCTGTGTTTCTTGCTTTCTCTGAAGCCCTTCATACGTTGTCGTTTACACTCTTCAACACATTATGGCATGAACCACCTTATCAGTACAAAAAACTTTGTTTTCAATTTCAGTTCCTTTGATCATAGAGTGGCAGACTTATCCTACAATGCTGACAGGAATTTCTTGACCATATCTGAAGATCTAATTGCCAGATCTGTTTTACCCTGAAGTGACATGATTGTTTACAATTAAATAATGCAGTTCATGTTACAATAATTAGCAACATTGCAAGGACCTTTTCCTATACAATAATAAAATAGTCTTTTGTAATTTCAGAGCTTCACATTTGTGGAATATGTGGCGTAAAAATATTAAACTAGTTTGAACATTAGGCATTAGTCTTCTGAAAATAAATATCAAAATCGCATTCCCTCTTTGCTTTCTTTTCTGAAATCATTCATGTGGTAGAGATGCACAGGACTGCCATGCTGCCTGTTTGATGAATGCCATTTGGCCATGAGACCTGGATATCATGACCAGCAGAGAGGCCTGGTGCAATGATAATGCATGAGAGCCGTCTACTTCTAGCAACAGTAGTTTTCAAAAAACAGGTATATAACCTGAATGTTTTAGACTGATTAGATGCAGGAAAGATGTGATAGCAAAACATCACTATGTCTGTGCTGTAAATGGGAACAGGTGCTTCATACAATAATGTGTCACTTTAGGGGAAAACAGTTTTAACAATTATGCTCATGATAGTATCAATTGGGTATATAGGAGAGAAACTATTTAAACTAAAAAAGAATCCCTCATCTACAAATGGGCAGCTTTACCCCACCATTGCACAAGTCTAGGGTGAGTTTTATGCTGCCAGCATCTGACAAGGCCCTCTTCATGATGTTAGACTAAATCTTGGATTTTATCCCTGTTCTGTAGACCATTAAACATTTTTGAAACTTTTCATCATGTCATATGGTCCCATTGTTGTAGCTGATGCCTTGATGTTACCTATGTAGAATATCATCAGGAATGGTTTTATATTAAATTATTTCTTTTATACAAAATTAGCAAAAAAGATAGGGTACAGACCAATGGTAAACCACTGATATGAGCTACCTGTGGGGATCCAAATAGTTATTAATGCTGCCCCTCCCTCTTGCCATTCTGTAATCTACACAACAATCTATATCAGTTTGTAACTGGACTATTATTTGGAGTAGTGTTCATAGGTTCATAAATTCAAAGGTAGATACTAGGCTATCTGCCCTAGGGCATTTATAAGCCTAGCCAGAGTGTGTTTGGGTTTTGCCTCCCTTTTACATTAGTTAACTGTGCTTCTGTATAGTAGGTCACAGAGGATAGCCCTTTAAGGTTAGTTTACTGTGCCTCTGTCTAGCAGGGACACAGAAGAGATCCCAGGGGTAAACTTTCGATCTCTTGAAAGGTTTCATCTATCAAAAGCCTTACTGATCTGTAAAAATGCAGAGACATGGTTCCAGAGGTACTGTCTTTAACAAAAGCATATATTAAATATAACATTCTGACTTCATCCAAAGTAGAAACACAATGAAAATGTAATTTCCTCATTGCAGTATTTATGCAATTAGGTAGGAGCTAAAAATAATTACACTACACTGCATATTGATTGTGCACTAACCAATATATATTCATACAACAAAATAAGTCAAGAATGGACTGACCATCCATATTGTTTCCAGAATATACCCTGACTCAGATTTCATGTTCTCCATGTAACTATCCAGAAAAGCAGGTGATACAGAAGGCTTGCGTCTAGTCTGGTATCTCACCTGTGATCCAGACGGTGACAGGACTAACAGAGTACAAAGGATTAGTTCAGATAAAATCAGTTTAGCTAGCAGATCTAGGAGACTTTCTTTCCAATACCCTCCCTGTGGAGGAATAAGGGCATCTTGTTGAAGTTTCTAGTAGTTTATTCAGTTAAGCAGGTAGATGGACAAGTATTCTTGTTGCAGTGATTAGAACATGAACACGCATCCATCTACCTACTTGAAATTTCAACAAGACATGTAACTATCCAGGAGATGCTAACATTGATTCAAGATGCTCTCCATGCAGGGAAGACAATTGTGTACTCCTACAGTGCTTGGTAAGTGATATATCTTTCATGAAACCCTTGTAACATAGCTCAGTATCCTTGTCCTGCTAGTGTGTAAGATGTATTCATCTATGTTCATTTAAAGCTGCCATTCGATAAGTATGCTAAGAATATTTAAATATATGTCGATTCCAAAACTGTATTAAACTCCTCATTGTTTTTCTGTAATGTGGAAGGAAAGTCCAAACTGCTTGAGATGTCATACTACCTCAAGTCTGATCTCAGCACATCATTACGTATTTTTTGGTCATTTCCTACTTCGGCATACCCTGTTTCTTATGTATCTTATAGACTTGACATATTCTAATTCACTTGTTTATAACAGTTTTGCTTTGTGAAAGGTAACCAGTTTCACTTTGCTAGAGTTGTCATCAATGTATGCTTCAATATTTGGTTTGTCATCCACAATACTTAAAGGATGAGCTGATATTTTTTCTGCTACTAGATAAAGATAAGTTTGTGTTATCAATCAGTACAATGTTGCATTTTAGGTTCAAGCCTGATTCACTTAAGTAAACCAATCAAAGCTGACATTCAAAGCACATTGTCATTGGCCTATATCATTACATAGGTGTTGGATGCATACCTCTCAACCTGTTAATGAAAGAAATCTGTTCAGAGCCTAAAATAATGGTGGAGCAAAGGCAACAAATAGGGCCAGACTTTAAACATTGCTCCTAAAAACTTAGAAAGTTGCAAGACTAGCAGGTTTTGTGTTAGCATGAATTTTCCGAGAGATATGAAATCTGAAACTCAAATATCTGTCATTATTTAATGTCTTCAGTCCTCAGCGATGTGCCAGAAAGCCACACATTTTATGAGGAACAGACCATATTTCTCAATATGGTCAGATCATGCCATCTCTTAATACAAGAAATCTGGACAAACCCAAAAATAATGGAGGGACAAACGCTCAAAAATAGGGACAGATTTTAAATATTGCTCTGATAAACTTAGAAAGCTGCTAGAATAACAGGATTTGTGTTAGTATGCATTTTCTGAAGGATATGAAGTCTGAAACTCAAATATACGTCATTATTTGATCATTATTTAGTGACGTCAGTCTTCTGTGATTTGCCAAAAAAACCCAAAACATAGATTTTATGAGGAACAGACCAAATATTCATGGCAAAAATCTGGACATTCCGTGAAAATATGTACAGTTGAGAGGTATGGCAACTGACCAAAAATATGAGTTAACCAATTGTACATTCTGCATAATTCTGGACAGTTGAAAGGCATTATGTGTATATGTGTGTCTGTATGTTTGTGTGTGTGTGTGTGTGTGTGTGTGTGTGTGTGTGTGTGTGTGTGTGTGTGTGTGTGTGTGTGCACGTGTGCGTGTGTGCGTGTGTGCGTGTGTGTGTGTGTAATATGCATCAGTACTAGGCATCCTTTAATCTCAAGAATCATTGGTTTCAGCCCCGATTGGACTAATTCGAGCAGCATCTTCTGTGGCTGTGCAATCCAGAGCCAGGGTGGCAGTCCTTTTTACATTTGGAGTAGCAGTAAGCAGATGTTGGTTTGGTATCAGAGGCACAGATCTTCCTGAGGGCTCTGTCGTCCTCTGCTGTCCTTGCCAAGATGGTTTCATATACATTGAGAACTTTCTTCCCTTCCCTTTTCCAGGCATACTTGCCTGAAGTGACAGATTACCAATTTTTCACTCTGATGGAGAGCGCACAGAGGTCATGCTTATACATGTCATTCTACTGCAATTTGGGTCACCCTTTCAGCATCTTTAGAGACTCCAACTGCCAAAGAGGAGGCTTTTTGGTATTCAGCCATCCGTCATTCATGAGGCATGACTCAACCAGTGCATAAGCCCCTGTTTCCATAGGGTGAACAACTTGTCACTTGATAGTGACATCAGCAAATGCACTGGAAAAACCACCACAATGTTTTCCAGGCTGACGAAGACAGTATGGGCTCTATAACCTGCATATATAATGTCTGTGTGTGTGCATCATACATACTTCTATGTATAAATGCACACACACACACACGCACACACGCACACACGCACACACGCACACACACACACACACACACACACACACACACACACACACACACACACACACACACATATATATATATATATATATATATGAGCATGCACAGCCACTCTTTTGCATCTGTATGCTGTAATGTATAGTTCCCAGTTTGTATGCATTCCTTTATTTCTCTTAAATAGTTTTCTCTTGATGCCCCCCCCCCCCCCCCAGTGCTAATATAGCTATGGCATATGTGCTTTTTGTTGTTAGTACTCTAGCTGTGCAGTGCCATATATATTAGATCTTATGTCACTTTGAAACATAGTGGGGGCACTAGGTTATTCTTATAATAATAGTTTACATTTTAATGTTGTTATTTTTCCAGCTGTTTAATCTGTTCGCGTTTACTTACACTGTTTAATTCATTGTACTGGTCACTTCAATGTTTGTATTTTCGGACTGTTGAATTGTTATTGTTTTGGAGAATCCTCATGGAACAGTATACTCTTGCACCCATGGGTGCAGTGTACATCTGTGACCACATTTGTCTATTAAACTGTCATTAGCATCTCACTCAAATTAAATATAGCATAGAGGGGAAAAAGCCTTATTAACACCTGGTATTAGTTTTCCTCAGTATCCGAAAGTAAGCAAGGCACTATTAATTTCTTCTGTCAGTCTGTGAAATCATTATTGAGCAGAAAGTCTATTACAGTATCTATCTGATTACATATCATATTCTCATGTGATAATGCAGCTGTGAGGCATGATATGATTTCAGCAAGTATACAGTGGAGATCCCCATTCTGTTTACAAGCATTGCTATGGATGTTAAAATGAAAGTATACAGTTAAAAACTCCTATATGTCTCCATCAGCTACAAAAAAAAAATGCCTGGTGACAAAGGGACATATGACACCCATAATTATGCTATGTACTGCTTTATGGTTTGTGTTTATATATTAGTCAGACAAGGTAGGTGTGCTTTTTACTGGCCCACCAGTATTTTCAACAGAATCATTCTGAAGCTTCTGACTTGCAGTAATTGTGTTTAAAAGAACAGCAGTTAATCACTGCATCTATTTTTAAATATCTATTTATAATAACTGGAAAAATATTTTGCATGCAAGGGAGTCACACTCTCTCCATTGTGATGATGATATCAAGCTGATCCTTTGCTTGTGATGATACATGTGTGCTGAGAGTATGGAATTTTCTAGAATCAGGAAGCATTGCTTTTCCACATCATGGAGCCATTGCTCTTGGCGTAGTGCAGCAGTACACATCTTCAGTTACTGGCAATGTCAGTACTGGCAATGAGCAAAAAACATCCCTTGAAAGATGCAAAGCCAGTCTGAATAACATTCCCAAGGCTGTCTGGTTTCTTGTACAATGGCCTTTTGGAGTTGCCATGTTCGGGGCTTTATTTTGTCACTTTTAAACTGTATATGGCCATAGATACAACTCCATGAAATACAATAGAAGAAGATGGTATGAGTGCTACTACAAAATGAAGGCTTTTTAATTATATTGAACGAGACAAAGACATGAGTTGTTGATTTTAGTGAAAACTGTGCAACTAACCACTCTGGGTGAACAATCAAATTGCTAAAATCAGAACACTTCTTTTTAAATTACATTCTGAATTCCAGGTGCAGGATGAAGCAAGAATTAACAAATACCTCTATGTATACATTTGAGGCTTGTATAACTCATAAGACCATCTGAAACAATCTACTTTCTGTTAACTAGCCAAATGGAAAGGATGTAATGAAAAGTTAGGGGAGGGAAACAGGATATAGGCATGGAAGCAGGACACATGAGCAAACGTGAAACAGACAAATTCCAACAGGGCAGTTCTGACACTAAGATGAGATTGACAGTGGTAGACACATATATTAATAGTGGGAGAATATGTGGTGATGTGGAAAACTGGATGACAAATTGGGGGAGGGATACACAAGGAAGGGGAGTGCTAAGATCATGGGAATAGGATGGAGTCTTATTGTGCAGTCTGAGGAAAGCCACAGACAGAGGTCATTCACATCTGCGAATGCCCTCTCTGCTGAGTCTTGCTTCAGAAGACAGTGCCTGATGCTTGTACAACTCTAATAATCACACCAGGAAGATCTCCAGGTGACCAACATGGCCACTACCTCCAGCTCAAACCAGATAACAAAATGTGACCCAGTTGTGGTGCTACCAGAAGGAACTGCAACACTCCGCTTTGGTGATTGACCATGAGAGACTGCCAAGAAGTCTTCCAGGTTCATCCTCTTTTACATGACCTCCATCACCCAACTGAGAGGCAAGCTTGTAGGTAGACGCTGAGCTAGCAAGAGAAGGACAGGCTGATACTGCATGAAATATTAATGTCAATGGAGAAAAATAAAACAATGGACATTAAATACAAGTTAAAAAGAAAGATAGCAACAATGAGAGAGAGCGAGAGAGACAGAGAGGCAGGCATTAGTATTCCATGTCTAAATATCAGAGTTACAGATACCTACGAATGGACTAAATAGCTGCTAGGTGTACTATTCTGCCCATGGCTAGGAGTATGCCATATGTTCCCTTTGGATGATGCATGTGTGCAAAGGTACAGTAGCAATATATATCAGGTAACTGTGACTGGGAATGGTTAAACTAACAGCTGAATGGTGCTGTTGGCCTGTAAGAGTCCATAGAAGGTGTGCATGTGCAGGTGTCCCCATATACAGGCCATGCAGACATGAACAATGTTACTAACTATGGAAGTCAATAGGCAAACTGTGCCAGTGATTTGAAACAAAGGCAGACAAGACAGTGGTGGTAACACAGGCAGCTGTTCTGACATGGTGGGCAACCACTGTAATGTAAACTGATATGTGCTATGGGATAGAAATATTGTAATTTACCAATGTTATGGCTATGTGAGATTGAACTGGCACGTGCATAGGCATTCGGTGGGGCAATGCACAGCTGCATGCCATTGTACTGCCTAATGTCTGGCAATTCCACAGTGTGGCAGTTGGTATGATGTAACATCACACTGAGCTGGGCACATGTATACAAATGTGGAATGGATGGATCCCCAAAACATTTTCTCTGTGCATGCAGGTTATCATGGCAGTATGTGTGTGTGTGTGTGTGTATATATATATATATGTGTATATATATATATATATAAATTATAGCAGTGGAGAATACAATGTTAAAATGCTTTTCAGAACTCATATAAGATGACTGTAATCCTACTCACCCCTGCCTCTGGAGAGAAACTCTGTCTTTACCCTGTACAGGAGTTTGTTGTTTTCAATCTGCTCTGGGGCCGAAAACATTACCAAGAAAGAAAAATATTGTGAATCACATGTCCTATAAGGGCCGTTTTAACCATATGGAAAATAAAGTAAGGGCATGTCCTGCACAGTTACTGCACATCACAGCAGCACTCCTTTATCTTCTCCTCATGGAGCCTCTTCAGATCACTATAGTGATGCCTATGTTGTTGTGCAGAATGGTAGATTTAGCAGTAGCATTCACCACCCTGACGAGGCTATGCCAGTTATCTAATTTGTCCTGCAGACCCTCATAAGAGTGTTCTGGGGGTCTCTGGACATCAGGTACAGAAATATTTTGCCCTCTAGAGAGCACCAGCTGTGGGCCCTGCCATACTCAGTGCCTCCTTAAGCCATAGACATGTATCATGTCACATGCCAAAAGAATGTGTTACATCTGTTGTGTCCACACACATTGCTTTTGATAGCATGTGACATGCAGCAGGTACTCAGTTTGCATGGCATGTCGTATAGCAGAAATGTACTTGACAGGGTAGGATGGTGTTAGGCTGTGAACCGTGGCATATAAGGAGTCTGGCAACAGCACATTATGTACATAATATTCCATTTCTGCATTTCAGTACCTCTAAGAAGCATACTGCTACAATAGTTTTCCTCGTGTCCTTACCGTGGTCACTGATCCACACAAACATGCATCCTGCACTTTGAAGGTACTTGTGTAGGTGCACTATGTTTTGCAAGCCTCATTACCCTGCCTTGGCTATTTACACAATGAGATAAAACTGATATTCAAAAACATTCGGTCTAAACAGAATCATTAGTATAATGACCACTAGCAGCCTGGAAATTGTGGAACAAAACCATTTGTCTTCTTGCAAGTCTTTCGCAGAAGACCCTGTAAAATGTTTTTTTTTTTTTGAGGCCTTGAAAATCTGTGCAGCTTCACACACCTCAATGAGGTATGTGAGTAGGGAATGGTGACTGTGCAGCATTGTAGTGCCCTGTACATATGCTGCAGGTGCATGCTGTCATTTGAACTGCCTGAAACTCTGTTAAGTATGGGGTTGATCTACTGGGTGTAGTAGACTACAGGTGATATATCTCTCTGGGAGTGTACAAGCAGAGGCAGTGTTTTTTTTTGTTCCATAGTATGACAGTTGAATGTGATGCTGTCTAGTAGTTTACCTGCCAACAGGAAGGTTTTGTGTGTGTTGTACTAACTTGGGGACACAGGACAAAATTTAGTCAGTGCATTGCGCATGCTGTGTACTGCTGATATTCCTGTCTTGTGAAATGCTGTATTTGATTTTTGTAACTGACAGATGGTGTCCTATATACTATGCTGCCCTATAGGAGAGGGTTAAATCTGCTTATTGGCAAGTACTCTTTTTGAGGCTTTTGAGTACTATATGGTTATCTGCTGAGAAACAGTCACAAATTACCCCTCTATATTCCATTGTCAGGGGCAACTTTTAACCTACATCAACAAGAGGAGGAAGTGCAGTGCACATTGTAGTCCACAACCCTCCATGCTGCGACCACGTGGGTATTGTGTCCACATTCCATTCAAAATCTCTTCTTTTGATGGACCATGACAGTGGGGAAGAGTTTGTGCATCGTTGTAGGTAGAGGGAGAAAAGCTGCTGAAACTACACAGGTAGCAAGTAAGTATATAGGTATTTACTAGGCATGCAGTCCGGGAGACTATTGACTTAGTCTGCTAGCCTGGTAATGTCTCTCAGGGTTTTATATAAAAGAGAAATGGTTTGTCTACTTCAGAGAGTACTGTAGCAGCAAATGATCATAAGACTTATGCAGCATTAGAGGTTCCTTTTACAACATCTGTACCATGGTGCTGTTTGTATGGACTAGGATAATGAGGTCTTCTACATTTATCCATGTAGGAAGCCAAATACAGATAATACTAAGGGACTGCACTGAGAGGCATAGGTATCAGCTTACTTTTGAGGTGCATGTACACATACAAATCAGCACACACATATATATATACACACACACACACACACACACACACACACACACACACACACACACACACACACACACACACACACACACACACACACACACACACACATGTATATACACACACAAACACACACACACACACACACACACACATACAGACACATGTATACACACACACGCGCGCACACACACACACACACACACACACACACACACACACACACACACACACACACACACACACACACACACACACTAATGCCAAGCATCATAGAACACCTATGTCTGTCATGGAAGTGGACATACTGTAGTTGACATTCGCTATCTATGTCATTGTCAGGGTGGTTGACATACACTGGAATGCAACTGCACTGCTGCACCTGTGGCACTTCCAGAGATAAGGGGATACACAAGATGCACGTGCCATCACTTTTACCCATCTACAGTTTAGAGGCAATATGGCTGCTGGTGTGGACCACAGAAACACAGAACAGATTTCCTGTTCTAGATATCTCTATATTTCATCATGGATGCCTTTGCAGGGTAATGTGGTCATAACATACCAAGTGTCACCACACAGATGCCAAATGTACAGGTGACATGTACTGCATCGTGGGTGAAACATAACACAGACCATGTAAACACTGGCCATGTTCATATGTTCCTAAGGTATTGGTACACTGTATATGACATGCCAATAGCTTAGATGTATATTTCTTTGATATTACAGAGAGTCATGTTAAGATAGATATTAAAAGGGGATATTCTCTTAAATTGAGAATGACATCCTTTTGCAATGTTTCCATGACTATGTTTAGTAAATGCTCCAGAATATGTGATTAGACCAGGTCTTCTATCTTTTCTAGGTGTATCCTTTACAGGAAATCAGTGCAGCCTATTGTCAACATTGTGCATATGAGCAGGTTCAGACAATAGCCAACGACATGATCATGCATGTACATGGCATGAGAACCCACCTTACAAAGGAATGGAGTACCACAGTAGGTGACCCACTGATGGTCATCATTGATGGAACAAGAATACCTGGCAAGTCTGTCTCGGGGGACCAGACAGTTCAGTTATCCATGATGGAGTACTGGACATGAAGTGGAGCTGCAAATATCTGTAGGCTTTACTCCAGATAGGTATGTCATAACACATGGGGCTGCGTCTGCACTATACTCCTGACTCAGAGCCAGACAAGTAACAAGCATGCTTTCTTTGTTGTTACAGGCAGATCAGAAATATAGCTACTCCACTGGTCTGCAGAAGGGGTTGTTAACTTATAATAAACGAACTGTTGAAGATGTTAACCATGGATCTGCAAACATAGTGAACAGATTGCTGACAAGTATGGAATGCAGCCCATCTACCATTTTAGCTTTAGTAAGTATAGCTAGTTCCTTCTGCACCTCCTCTTTCTGACTACTGATGTCTTTTCACTGGTCCTCTCACTCTTCTCTGCGTCCCGACTGTCATGGATCTTCTACTTTCCTTTGTGAAACCAAAACAGAAGTGTCCATTCACTGCTGCTCTCTCCATGGAATTTCCCTAATAGTTTTGCTGCACCAGACTGGAGCTGTTCCTCCCATCTTACTTTATGCTGTATACCAAAAAAGCCTTTGTCCACATTCATGATCCCTTCTGCCATCTTCTTTTCAACTTGCAACTTTGCTATTCTGCAGTTATCTTCATTGTATTGTCTTCTACTTGGGATAAAGCATTTAGGAGCTACCTTTGTCTATTAGTAGTACAGGGGACAGTCATGGGGTAAATTTTCTGTTTCCCATCCGCAGAGCTAAGTAGCACTTGATTATGAATAGGGATGAACTTTGTTTTATGTGGCTGGGGAGTCTGTTCCAGAACAGCGGTAACCTCTATAAGATATATCTGTCCCTCCAAACTGTTCTGTTGTTGTTGCAGAACAGGTTTAGATCCCTAGACTGAGTATTTCTGTTGCCATTTAACTTGCTGATGTGCAGTAAATCTATCAGTACTGGGTTGGAGGATGCTTTGTAAGCCAGATACAGGTCACCTTTTGGTAGTCTATAGGATACCAAGTATAGTGACAGGGCTTTGTGTCAGTCCATGTAAGACATGTTGTTAAAGCCTTGTATTCTTTTATTAAAGTATCTTTGTGGACATTCCAGTTGTTGCATGTGTCTGGACAGTACATGCCAAAGGCGGCATTATATTCAATGACTGGCCTAATGAGGGCTGAATAAAGGGAGACAATGACATCATGAGATGTAGTCACAATCTTTTTGTTTATAGGCTGTGGAATATAGAAGGACTTTTTTGCAACAACGGACACATGTTGGTCAAAAATTAGGTCACTGTCCACGTAAGTTCCCAAATGCTGCACAACTGAATCAACTCTTATGGGCATATTATTACTGTGACAGTTTGCTGGGATACAATAATACATTATTTAGCATTTAATTTCAGTTAATGATTTTAGCACCAGTTATTTGGGACAAAACTTCCTGCAGGACACATAAGTCATTTGGGGATTCAATGGCTGCACCCAGCTTGGAGTCATCTGCAAACTTAGTTAGCCAGAGGCCTTTAGTACTGGCTTTTACTTTGGAGAAGTAGACACCAAACAGGAAAGGCCTTGACACAGAACCCTGAGGGACTCCACTGGTGACTGGTCTCTCTGTGAAGGTAACTTCCCTTATTTTGATTTCCTGCATTCTATCTGTGAGCCAGTTGGCAATCCATCTGGTGATATAGGGGCTTACTCCGAATTTATTTAGCTTTTTTACTATGCCTGAGCAGGGAATTATGTCAAAAGCTTTGGCCAGGTCAAGTTATGTGGTGTGTTTCATTTTGCCTTCATCCATTGCTTTGGTGATCCTTTCAAAAACAATCTACCAGGTTGGGTAAGCATGGCATGACCTCTACAAATCCAGTCTGAGATGGGCCCAGCATTTGGAGTTTTCCTATTTCCTGATTGATTAGTTCCACGATAAGTCACTCCATGGCTTTGCATATGAGAGTGGTCAGACTTATTGGTCTGTAATTGCCTAGGTCTGTGGAAGGTCCTTCCTTATACAGGGGAATAACTGTAGCTGTTCTCCGTTCACTTGGTACTAAATCTGTATGGAGGCTGAGACTGAACAGTGTTGTTAGACTAAATCATGCTTCATGCTATTTAAAATGCACCCAGGGATATTGTCAGGGCCCATTGACATTATTTTGAGGTTTTAATAACACTTTTAAGACTTTTTTGGTCTTGTCTGATAGAAGAAGGCGAGACAGTTTCAGGTATATCTTGCTGGACAGAAGCAGCGGGGGGAGGTGTATTAAGTCAGAGCTAAATTTATTGGACAGTAGGTTTGCTACATATTCAGCTTCATTGTAGGTAACATTTTTCACAATCAGCTCAGCACATTGCTGCATTGTGGTTTTTAGATTATGAACATAACTAAAAATGCATTGCCCCCTAGTGGTCACTCTGACTAATTGTTCGGGGCATTTGTATTGACAAAGTCCAGGAATCTTTGTGCTTGTGCGTTAGTGGTGATGTAGGTTTGCCAGTCTTTAGTGGGATAGTTTACATCACCTAGGAACACACCTGGCAAGTCTTAGCATTACTTGTTAATTGTGTAGGAAACAATTTGGTTTTCATTGTAATCTTATTCTTCAATTTTGTAGTATGATACATTTTGTCTACTATGATAGAATGTTTAAGAAAAAGAATGATGAAATGTGTAATTTATCAAAACATGATCAAATAAGCATCTTGGATAGTTTTTTATTATCAACATGCTTACTAGTAATGATGTCATCCAGTTAAGACAATAATTAAAAAAATAACAGAAGCTGAGTATTTGTAGTGCTGATAATCTAGCAACACTTGCAAACAATATAATAGTTTCTTGTTGTGACCGTGACACTTAGTGATATTTAGTTGACTTTTGAGAACAAAACTGAAGTCCCCTGCAATGTTTGTCTTTCGGCTTTTCCCAGTTAGGGGTCACCACAGCGGAACTCCAGTCCGCTAATGATTGGCAGTAGATTTTCACTAACGCCGAGGTGCCAGCTCGACGTTCAACCATCAAAGAAGGCACGCCCATTTACTCATGTCTTTCTAACACCCACCCAACCGTGGGGAGGACATGCAGACTCCACACAGAGGAATTGGAGTCAGATTTAATATAAGAATTGCACTCCTTAAAATGGAGAACATCGATATCTGTGCAGTGACTGAGACCTGGTTCAGGTTCCAGAGAGCACCCCTGCACTACCAGGCTATAACTCATACCACACTTTTTGGCCATATAACCTGGACCGGAACACCAAAGGCGGAGGTGTATCCATATTCATTAAGGATATCCACACCTCCAGACTAGTTGCTCAGCATAATGCAGCCGAGGTTATCCAAGTGCAACTAACTCTGGGCAAAACTGCAATCCAAATTGTAGCTTGCTACAGATCACCCACCATGTCCCAGGATTCCCACTCCTCTTTTCTTGATGTACTGGAAAATATTAGGGTTCAACCAAACACCCTAATAATGGGCAATTTCAACTACCCCACTATTAGCTGGGAAAACTACTCATGTACCAACTCCTTCACTCAACGCTTTCTGGAATTCATAAACTCCAATGCCCTGGATCAATTTAACCACACCCCCACCAGGGGCAACAATATCCTAGATCTAGTCATTACCAATATGAGTGACCGGTGTTCCACACCTGAAGTCAATGCCTCATTGGTCCGATCTGACCATAAGCTAATTACCCTAGATATCTACATCCTGCCTCCACCGCCCATTAAGGAAACCATAATAAAAAATTTCTCCAAAGCCAACTTCATGCTTCTTAAGACAGAAATGGTGAACTTCATGACACCCATGCAGATGAACAATACAGTTACGACTACTGAATCCTACACAATTGCACTTTATAAGCACTTACATGAGTGCATGGATTGTGCTATCCCAAAGAGAACCAAGACGCTATCCTCCAAAAAAAGGAAGCTAATCTGGTGGTCCCCTGCCATAAACAAACTGTACAACAGAAGGAAGAAACTCTTGCAAAAGAGAGTAAAATCCCACCAGTGGCGGAGCTCCCTGGTCAGCCTTGGTAAGAAGCTGTGATCCCTGATAAAATCCTCTAAAGCTAGTAACGAAAACAAAATCACCACTGATTCTAAAGACAACCACAAAGCATTCTATAGCTATGTCAAGAATCTGAATGGCAACACTCAGATCTGCTCTGAGTTACAGCACAATGGCACTAAATATACAGACCCAACTGATATTGCCAACATCCTGGCAGATAGGTACAGTGATAACTTTACCCCCCTCTCACCCCCTAAAGAGCCCATCTCTATACCGGAAGAATGCAAAGTTCCTGTAATCACGGCTGCACAGGTAAAAATCACACTCTCCAAAGCCAAGAACACAGCATCCATGGGACCAGACAACATCCCAGGCTGCGTTCTACACGAACTACAGAACGAACTGGCACCCCACCAAAGTACCATGTTCAATCATAGCCTCATCTCAGGCTTTGTGCCTGCTAAATGGTGCACAGCAACGGTTATCCCACTCAACAAGGGGAGAGCCACCACGGACCCCGGGAACTACCGCCCCATTAGCCTGACAAGCCTGGTCTGCAAGACCATGGAACGTATCATCATGGAACTTATAAACAAAGACATTGGTAATCTCCAAACTCTGGATCCCACCCAGTTTGGGTTTGTAAAAGGCAGATCATGTCTCCTAAACATGATAGACTTCTTTGAAGCAGTCACCAAAGCCGTAGACAAGGGTAAGGTGGTTCACACAGCCTATCTAGATCTTGCCAAGGCTTTTGACACCATCCCCCACTCTGGAATTATAGATAAACTCACTAAACTAGGTATAAATCCCTATGTCACAAGATGGGTTGCCAACTGGCTCACTGACAGAACCCACACTGTGAAAGTAGCAGACTCCAAATCCGACTTCAGTCCAGTGACAAGTGGAGTACCACAGGGTTCAGTCCTGGGTCCTCTCCTGTTTGGTATCTACTTCTCTGAAGTACAGGCTAACACAGAAGGTCTTTGGCTAATGAAGTTCACAGATGACTGCAATCTATGAGCCATAATCGAAACTTCTAACGATGTGGACATCCTACAAAAGGGCCTCACTGAGACAGATGCCTGGTGTCAAAAACATGGCCTCAAGCTCAATGCAAAAAAGTGCATTGTCATCCCCTTTGGTAAAAACTAGGTACCCATGAACTGCAACATAGGTGGTAGTATACTTAACACCGAAAGTGTGATAAGAGACCTTGGGACACAGGTGGACAGTAGTCTCTCCTTTGATAATCACATCGCCACAGTAGTCAGGAAATCCTTCTACGTGGCACATCTCTTCACAAAAGCTTTCTCATCCAGAAAAAAAGAGGTCATTGTTCCTCTCTACTCATCACTCATTAGACCCATTATAGAGTACAATGTCCCTGTTGGTATGTACCTCACAAGACATCTCCAACAACTGGAAAGGCCGCAGAAATAGCTCACAAAGAGGATTACCAGCCTCAAACAGATGCCCTACGCTGACCATCTCAAAAAACTCCAGCTTTACTCCGTCGCCTATTGCCTACTCAGAGGTGATCTCTGCCTAACATACAAAGCTATGTCAAACCCAGAGCTGTTGGACATGCTCCACTTAAAGAAATCCCAGTCCCTCCGAGCTACACGCTCTAGGGACCTAAACCTTGTCACCACAATAAACAGAACATGCCGGAGGGATAGATTCCTGTCCCAGAGACTTCCCATACTCTGGAATAAACTACCTATCTATATCAAGCAAAGCTCCTCATTAGCACTCTTCAAGAAAAATCTTGATGATTGGATGGGAAGTAGGAAATTCACCCCGGGGATCACCTCTGTGGCTCTGCTCGACAGTGGCACAGGAAAATAATTTTCTTGGGTGGCAAAGGCCAGGGTACCTTTTTGGCTGGGCTTGTATAGGCCCCAGGGCCGAGAGCCTAGTACCTTCCTATGAACCTATGAACCTATAAACCATAAAGAAATGCAGCATACAGTACAAATAATGTAGAAACTGAGATTCTGCATTAATAGGTGTACCTCTGAGTAAAATTCTTCACAGAATAATTCTTCCTTCATTCTGTATGCTTTAACATCTTTAAATCCTTTGAATGGATAATGATAGAACCTCATAAGTTTTATCATGGTTAGAATTATTAAAGCACTAATCTTGAGGTGATGTTAATGTTTGGTTAAATGGAGTTCTCCCAGTAAAATACTTAAATTAATATGATTCACATATTTTTTGTAAGTTCATCATCTAGTTATGTATTTATATTTATCCTTACTGCCTCCAAGGAACCATCCTTGATGGCTTTACTTCCCACATCTTGTCAGCTCTTTCATTCCACAGAACAAGAGTCATGCGTCCCCAGATTAGATGAAAGGCTTATAGCCATTCCCCAAAGGCAAGAGTCATGTGGTGGGGAGCAGGTTGTCAAGCTAGTCCTTCAGAATGGTCTATTTCTAGGCTGCCTGGACACCCGCTGTGGCTGTCCAGTCTGGCTCAGCAGGAAAGTTTCTTCCTGACACAGAACAAGCCAGTGCAGCCCTTACGGGGGGATGATACACTCAGCCACTGCTAGTTGCCACCATTGTCATAGTATTATCAACCTCCCTTGTTGATGTGTGAGCTGGTATCAGATGGTTAAATTTACTCTCCTGCACTTAGTCTCACAGACACCCATGCTATGTATCAAACCTGCATTATTTGATGCACAAGTTCCTCCACTTATTCAAATAATGGAGGCTATTAATATTTAATACTGACAGATTTAGTAAACATAATAATACCTATTTGTTAACTAGGTAAGGCAAATGGATACAGTTCTGTTTCAGGGATGACCTAGGAGCAATGTCTGGTAAAGTAACTTGCTCAAGTCACATAGTGGGTACATGAGGCTGAGGGAATCGCATCCTTTGCCACAGGAACTACAGCTCAAAGCCTTAACCCTTTTCTCCAACTGCCATTACATCATACTGCCTCTCATAGCAAGATGGTCCACTATCCAGAAAAAAACAAAACAGCATGTGTGTGTGTGTGTGTGTGTGTGTGTGTGTGTGTGTGTGTGTGTGTGTGTGTGTGTGTGTAAATATATATGTGTGTGTGTATGATATATATTCTCTTCTAAAAAAGAACTATTCCTTCAAAAGCCTAGTGTTAGTGCTTCCTTATCTGAGCAAGAACTAAAAAAAAAAAAAAAAAAAAAATCTAACACATTCCTTTTCATAGGAAACATCTCCTAGTTGGAAGGACACAGGTTTTGAGAATTATTTCAGAATTTCAACGTCTTGTTCTTTTTCTGCTTCTTTTAGTAATGAAATTCAGAAAGAAGTATAGATGGATAAAGAAAATGAGGCAAGATGCCATTATGCCATAATGATCTCTGAATCTGTGCAACAGGCTTTTTTTTCATACATTGTAGCTGATAGATCCTGCAATATAGTTACAAGCTTGTTATACAGAAAATCTATTAATTTTGTTAACTCATTAATCTACTCTGTTTCTGTGAGTAAGAGAAATGAATTTCACAATGACAGTCCTATTTGTCCCAGGCATTATGGTCTGAGATGATAGGTACAAAGTGTAGATCATTGTGTATATTGAACCTAGTTAGCCACTGTAGCTAGACAGCACGTTCACATAAGTTACTGAGCGCATGCAAGATCAGTGCCATTTTGTGTACTCAGTCAGTGTGAATATAAGTTTGAATGGAGATGCACGTGTGTGTGTGTTAGAAGTAACAAGTCAGTCAGTAAGCATATGAAGTATGAAGTATATGTACCAGTTACAGCTCCTGATGTGTGTACGTATAATAAACGACTTGAACGCATACCTAGCTCCAGTGTCTCATTTGAATACATGAGACATGTGACACACAGTTCTGTTCATTCTTGAATAGTTCTATCAGGCTTTTGGAGATGGCTTTCAGCAGTATTTCTTTAGTATCCCAAAACTCTGGAATGTTGGACATTCTAGCATTGTAGCATCTAAACCAACTTTCCATCTCCAGTGTTAAGTCTTGTAGGGTGGTTGTCTGACTTTCATAGGTTCATAGGAAATTACTAGGCTAACAGCCCACGGGTCCTTACAAGCTTAGCCATTATTATCCATATTTGCCAACATTCTTAGTACCTAAAGGCAAGAGGATGGCTTAGGTTTGTACATATGCCTTTGAGTATTTTACAGACTGCCCCTTGTTCATTATAGACATAGGCACCACCCCAGGAGTGAATTTAAGATTCCCCATCCACTGACCTAAATTACATTTGAAGAGGGTCAGGGAAGGGCTCTGCTTCATGTGAATAGGTAGGTTGTTTCAGAGAAGGGGTAATTTCCGAGACACATATCTGTCCCTCCAGCACATTTTGTTCATGTCACAGGCCAGGTTTAGATCTTTGGATCAGGTAGTCCTCGTGCTGTTTGATTTGTGAATGTATAACAGTTCCATCAGGGCTGGATTTGAAATTGCCTTTTAGGTTATGTATAGATCACCCCTTAATAGTTGGTAGGAAATAGGGTAAAGGAATAGGGTTTTTAGGTGATCCGCATAGGGCATGTTGTTAACACCCTGTATTTTTTTTTTTTTTAAGGAACCTCTGAGGCTGCTTCAGTTGTTGCAAGTAGCTGGTGAGAAACATGCTTAAGGGTGTATTGTACTCAGTTATTGGTCTGATGATGGCCATATACAGTGGAAATATTACCTCCTTGGATCTGGATGCCATACCCTTACTTATAAGCTGTGCCACATAGAAGCATTTTCTCAGAACTGTGGGCACATGGTGGTCAAAGTTAAGGTTATTGTCTATGTACCTAGATCTCTCACCACTGGGTCCATTCTTAGGGGTGTGCTATTAATGCTGTAATTTTCAGGGGTATTCAACTTCCCAAAGGGTATAATTATGCATTGTCTTGCATTTAGTTTTAGTCCATAACTCTGACACCAATTATTTGAATCAGATCTTTCTTAAGGATAGCAACATCACTGGGGGATTTAATGATTGCCCTCAACTTCCTGTCATCAGCAAATGTCATTAGCCAAATGCCCTCTACATTAGCCTTGACTTCAGAGAAGTATATTCCAATCAGGAGGCGTCCCAGCACTGAGGTCTGTTGTATACCACTAGTAACTGGCTTCTTGCTGGATCTGGATTTCTCCACTCTAACAATATGTATCCTGTTCATGAGTCATTTGGCTATTCATCTGGTGGTGTAGGGATTTATGCCCAATTGTGTGCATTATCCACAACACCTGAGTAGGGAATTGTGTCAAATGCCTTAGCCAGGTCTTTGTTGACTTTCTCGAAGAAGTCCACCATATTAAACAGGTGTGACCTGCCTTTGATGACGCCAAACTGGGTTGGGTCTGATGTTTGGAAATTTCCTATCCATCCACAGCCCCTTTTCTCTTATTTTTGCACATGGGGTTGGGGCATCACTTTAACATCCCATGTATGTTCTTCCATACCCTGAACACATTCACACCTATGACCTGTTTAGAGTGTCCCATCTATCTACTGCATGTCGTTGGAATATGGTGGGAACCAGAGCATCCAGAGAAAACCCAGGTGAACACAAGGAAGACATGCAGATTCCACACAGAAGGCTCCCCAGCCAAAAATCAAACCGGGGAACCTGTTGCTGTGAGGTGACAATGCTATCCACTGCACCACTGTACCTTGGAGATTTCCTCTGACATTGTTTATCAGGTCCATGATTATTCTTTCCATGGCATTGTATATGAAACTAGTCAAACTTATGGGTCTTTTATTTCCTAGGTCTGTTGATCAGTTCTATCAAATAGTACTAGGAATGTGTGGTGAACCATTAAGAGGAAGCTTGGCAGACTGAACAATTCTATCTATAAGACTTTGAAATTTTCAATAAGAACTAGATGGGCCATTAGGTAAAATATCACTAAGAACAGTGTCACTTCAACATATCAATGATATCATAAAATCTAGTGACACTTTCTATGAAAGGAGAATATCTCATCACAAAAATGCATCTCCTCCTTAGGCATGTCCTTATACCTGAAGTGCACAAGACTCCCTTAAACTGCATGAATGCTTATATGCTGTAGTAACCCTTAAAGGGGTATGTTATGTAATCTTGCATAAATAGCAGTAGCAACTGTATTAGAAAGAGGATTTTGAGTACAGAGTCTGTGGGCCAGAAGGAATTTACAATATGGCAGGGACCATATGAGATGACCAGGGGGTGCACTTCATAGGTTCATAGGTGTGTACTAGGCTAATGGCCCTGGAGCCTTTACAAGCTTAGCCCAAAACAATTGCCCAGGCATCATGCCACCTGATGTTAGTTTACAGTGCCCCTATCCAACAGGGCAACTGGAATGATCCCTGGAATAAACTTTCTGTTACCCATCCATTTGTCAGGATTTCTTTTGAAGAGGGCCACCGAGGTGCTCTGCTTGACATGAATGGGAATCTTATTCCAGAGTATGGTCTTTGGGAGATGAACCTGTCCTTCCAGCATGTTCTGTTAATTGTGGTAATGAGATTGTGATCTCTGGAGCATGTTGCACGGGGAGATTGGGATTTCTTTAGGTGTAGCATTTCAAGCAGGGCTGGGTCGGACATGGCTTTGTAAGTCAAGCAGAGATCACCTCTAAGTAGATGATAAGAGACTGAGAACAGCTGAAGTTTCTTGAGTCTGTCCATGTAGGACATGTGTTTAAGGCCTAGGATCCTTTTTGTGAGGTACTTTTGTGTCCTCTCCAACTGTTGTAGGTGTCTTCTCAGGTACATGCCAAATGGGGCATTATATTTGATGATTGGTCTAATGAGTGATGAGGAGAGAAGGATGATGACCTCTTTCTTCCTGGATGTGAAACCTTTGGTTATAAGATGTGCCATGTAGAAGGACTTTCTGACCACAGTGGCAACGTGGTGGTTGAAGGTGAGGTGGCTGTCGACCTGGGTGCCCAGATACCTTATGGCCCCTTTAGTGTTCAGTGGGCTCCCATCAATGTGGTAATTCATGGGAACTAAGTTTTTTCCAAAGGGGATAATAATGCATTTTTTGTCATTAAGCTTCAGGCCATGGTTCTGACACCAGTCATTGGTCTCAGAGAGGCCCTTTTGTAGGATGTCTGCATCCCTTGGGGAGTTGATAATGACTCCTAGCTTGCAGTCATCAGCGAACATGGTCACCCAAAGTCCTTCTGTGTTGGCCTGGACTTCTGAGAAGCAGATGCCAAACAGTAGAGGGCCCAGGACTGAGCCCTGTGGGACTCCACTTGTGACTGGTCAACAGTCTGACTTGGAATCTGCAACTTTCACTCTGTGGGTCTTGTCTGTGAGCCAATTTGCAACCCACCTAGTGATGTAAGGATTGATGCCTAGATTGACAATGATACCTGAGTGGGGAATGGTATCAAAGGCCTTGGTCATGTCAAGGTAGGCTGTATGCACTGCCTTTCACTCATCCACTGCCTTGGTGACTGCCTTGAAGAAGTCAGCCAGGTTCAGCAGGCAGGATCTCCCATTGACAAAGCCAAACTGTGTGGGGTCAAGAGTTTGGAGATTGCCTATATCTTTGTTAAGCAGGTCCATGATGATGAGCTCCATAGGTTTGCATACCAGACTCATCAGGCTAATGAGGCAATAGTTCCCAGGGTCTGTAGTTGCTCCCCCTTTATTGGGTGGGATGACTGTAGCAGTATGCCATTTGTTAGGGACATAGCCTGAGGTAAGGCTGTGATTGAACAGGGCACACAGACGTGGTGCCAGTTAGTTTTGTAGCTCATGTAGGACACAGCCAGGAATATTATCAGGTGCCATGGATGCTGTATTCTTGGCTTTGGGAAATGCAGCTTTTACCTGTGCCACAGAAATGGTGGGTACAAGGCTTTCTTGTGGTATTGTGAAAGGGCCTTGGAGGGGTAAAGTTGACACTGAATCTGTCGGCCAGTATGTTGGCTATATCTGTTGGCTCAGTATACAAGGTGCCATTGTGCAATAACTCAAAGCAAATCTGGGTATTGCCTTTGAGGTTTCTGATATAGTTATAGAAGGCTTTGTGTTTGTTTTTGGTGTTAGCTGCAATTCTGCCTTCATAGCTGGCTTTAGAGGATTTGATAAGGGATCTCAGCTTTTTGTTGAGACTTATAAGGGAGGTTTTCTAATCTTGTGACTTCATTTTTTTCTGCAACAGTTTCTTCCTTCTGTTATAGAGTTTATTGATGGCTGGGATCAACCAGATTGGCTTCCTTTTTTTGGAGGAGAGCCTCTTAGTTCTATTTGGTATGGCAAGGTCCATGCATTTCTGTACATGTTCATACAGTGCATTGGTGTATGATTTGGCAGTCGTGCAGCTATTTTCCATTGGCATGGGTGCCGAGAAGTTAGCCACCTCTGTTTTTAGGAGCCCAAAGTTGGCTTTAGAGAAGTTTTTCAGGGTGGTCACTTTAGCAAGGTGTTTAGGTGAGATGGAGATTTCCATGGTGATCAGTTTGTGGTCAGATTTAACCAGGGAGAAATTGACTATAGGTGTGGAGCAATGGTCTCCAATGTTGGTGATAATCAGGTCGAGGATGTTGCTTCCTCTAGTGGGGGTCAGAATGAGCTGGTCCAGGGCACTGGAATTGATAAATTCCAGAAAGTGTTGGACTTGAACATTGGTACTTGAATAGTTTCCCAGTTGATGGAAGGGTAGTTGAAGTCTCCCAGTATGAGAGTATTGGCTTGGACCTTGATAGATTCCAGGATGTTTAGGAACTTAGAGTGAGAGTCTAGGGACATCTTTAGGGTTCTGTAGTAGGCTATGATTGTACGCCATCTTACCCACTGTTAGTTGTACCTGAAGTACCTCGGATGTATTATGCAGGGCTACCAGTCTAGAGGTGTGCGCATCCTTTAAGAATATGGAGACATCACCACCTTTGGAGCTTCTGGTCATATTCTGGGGCCGAAAGGTATGGAATGAGTTGTAGCCTGGGAGCACAGGGGTGCTTTCTGCCTCTTTAAACCAGGTCTCCATTACAGCACAGATGTCGACATTCTCTATTTTGAGGAGAGCTTCAAGTGAGTGCATCTTGAGATTTAGACTTCTAGCATTGAGCAACATGACCCTCAGATTGCATTTGTTTGTAGCCGTTACGGTGGAATTTTGGTCTTTGTAACACTGCCTAAAAAAGGCACTATAGGGTGGCAACAGCCTTAGCCAGTACCCGGAATCCCAGGGGTGACAGATGCAGGCTGTCTCTGGCAAAGCATCGAGGTCTGTCGATCATGTCGTCCCAGGCAGACAGATATTGGATCCTCTTAGAATGACACCAGAAGCTTAGCCAATTGTTTGAAGTCAATAATTTTGTCCTTGTACTGTGGTATCATTCTGGGTGATGGCAGGATGCTACTCAGGGCTAGGGTCATAACTTCCTGGGCTACAAGATTGGACAGTTCCTTCATGTCTCTTTTCAGGTAGTTCAGGGAGGTACGTCTCAGGTCATTCACACCAACATGGACAATGACAGAGTCATATTTGTACTTGTTGTGGAGTGACCTGAGTGTGTGTATTATGTGGGGGATCCTGGCACCTGACAGGCAGCTGACAGTGACTTTCTCCTTGTTTAGCCTGGTGAGTGGAACATCAGTGTGTCTGACTATAGAGTCACCTATGACTAGAGTGTTGGGTACGTTGTTATGTCTTATGGGCTGTGGTTGAGTGGCACACTGAGTTTGTGGGCTATGTGACATTTGGGTTGTGTTGGGGGGTGGAGGTTGCTTGCGTTTCTGCTTTGGAGGTCCCTGTTGCTTGAGCAGATTTTTATTGAGAGCCTCCATGAATGTAGGTGTGCGTTTTGTTTTCTACGTGTGTGTTTTGGTGGTGTAGGTTGGAGGGACTATGTGATGAGCGTGGTGTGGTGCAAGTGTTTACCTTCTCCTCTTGACTGTCTAGTCCAGTCTTGGGTGAAGAGAACTTTGCTTCCAGTTTGGCTATATAAGTGCATCTCTCACAGGTTGTAGTGTTGGGTGGTTGGAGGACAGGGTTGTCTGTGTACATGAGGCAATTGCATTGCCCCAAGATGCGCAGATTCATCAGGTAGACAGGAGAAAACACCGGGAGCTGACCCTTAGACATGCCTAGATAGGTGCTTATTTATTAAGTACTAAAAACCGTTTTCCTCTAGACAAGTGAGGAAAGTTCAGTGCTGTAGTAATTTATAGCTTATTTTGTGCTTACGAGTTTGGAAACCACCGTAAAAAATTTCTCCAAAGCCAACATCACAAGTCTTAAGACAGAAGTGTCAAACTTCATGACACCCATGCAGACAGAAAATAGAGGTACGACTGCTGAATCCTACACAAATGTACCTTATAAGCACTTACATGAGTGCATGGATCGTGCAATCCCTAACAGAACCAAGATGCTATCCTCCAAAAAAAAGAAGCCAATCTGGTGGTCCACTGCCATAAACAAACTCTACAACAGAAGGAAGAAGCTGTTGCAAAAAAAGAGTAAAATCCCATGATTGGAGGAACTCCCTGGTCAGCCTCAGTAAGAAGCTGAGATCCCTCATAACATCATCCAAAGCTAGTTACGAAAACAAAATCGCTACTGATTCTAAAGACAACCACAAAGCATTCTATAGCTATAATAAATAAACGAGTGGCTGATGGATAAAGCTCCTCTTAATAAAAGCAGAAATCCAAAGTATAAAAAGAGACAGCACACAAGACAACGACAAGTAAACAATTTATTCCAGTTCAGTAAGGCGTTCATGTCTCGATGGACACTCAAGAGATTACTGTGTTATAATGACAATATGTGTTTGAGTAAGAGGGGTGAATCTAAGTGACAAGGTACATTTGCTTGTAGGGGATGCAATCACTGTCAATATATGTGCAACAGAAATTATTTTATACATCCTTCCACTCATTATAGATATGTTTTCAAGCATTATGCAGACTGTAAGACTAGAGATGTTATTTATTTAGCTTACTGGATAAAATGTCCGAGTTTTTATATAGGCATGACGAACCATACTTTGAGGGACAGAGTTAGAGAGCATATTTATGCTATCAATAAAGAGGATGTGGGAAATGCGTTAGCAAGACATATTTTACAAAATAATACTACCCATAAATTTCTTTTTCTGGTGCTTGAGTTAGTTCCAAGGACATGTAGGTTAGGCAATTTTAAGGTTCAAACAGAACAGCGTGAAGTTAAATGGATAGTTAGGATGCAGGTTGACAAAGGCTATGGCCTTAATGATAAAATAGTGTTAAGGCCATTTTTAGCTGAAAGACCACTGAAGCATTAACTTTTGCTTTGTTTTATGTGATTTTTTTTGCTATATATACATCTTAAATGGTTTGAATGAATTTTTATATATTATTTATTCATCAATTTTTTTATATATAGTGATATACATCTACTCATTTTAAACTAGTTTTTCAGTAAGTGTTTTTTAACTAATATATTTTTATATGCCTTTAAATATGTGATGTGTGATTAATTGAATTGGTCTTAATTAATTGATGTACCTATAAAAGGGAATGTATTTGAGTATTTTATTCATTAAAGTCTGATGAAGCGTCCATCGAGACGAGAAAGCACTTACTGACCTGGAATAAATTGTTTACTTGTTGTTGCCTTGTGTGCATTCTATAGCTATGTCAAGAATCTCAAAGGCAACACTCAGATCTGCTCTGAGTTACAGAACAATGGCACTAAATATACAAAACCAACTGATATTGCAAACATCCTGGCAGATAGTTTCAGTGCTAACTTTACCTCCTCTCACCCCCTAAAGGGCCCATCTCTATACCGGAAGAATACAAAGTTCCTGTAATCAGGTAAAAAACACACTCTCCAAAGCCAAGAACACAGCATCCATGGGACCTGACAACATCCCAGGCTGCGTTCTACACATACTACAGAACAAACTGGCACCCCACCTAAGTACCATGTTCAGTCATAGCCTCACCTCAGGCCTTGTGCCAACTGAATGGTGCACAGCGATGGTTATCCCACTCCACAAAGGGGAAGCCACCATGAACCCCGGGAACTACTGCTCCATTAGCCTGACGAGCCTGGTCTGCAAGGCTATGGAACGTATCATCATGGAACTTATAAACAATGACATTGGTAATCTCCAAACTCTGGACCCCACCCAGTTCGGGTTTGTAAAAGGCAGATCATGTCTCCTAAACCTGACAGACTTTTTTGAAGTGATCACCAAAGCCGTAGATGAGGGTAAAGTGGGTCACACAGCCTATCTAGATCTCGCCAAGGCTTTTGACACCATCTTCCACTTTGAAATTATAGATAAACTCACTAAACTAGCTATACATCCCTATGTCACAAGATGGGTTGCCAACTGGCTCACTGACAGAACCCACACTGTGAAAGTAGCAGACTCCAAATCTGACTTCAGACCAGTGACAAGTGGAGTACCACAGGGTTCAGTCCTGGGTCCACTACTGTTTGGTATCTATTTCTCTGAAGTACAGGCTAACACAGAAGTTCTTTGGCTAATGAAGTTTGCAGATGACTGAAAACTAGGAGCCATAATCAAAATTCCTAATGATGTGGACATCCTACAAAAGGGCTTCACTGAGACAGATGTCTGGTGTCAAAGCCATGGCCTCAAGCTCAGTGCAAAAAGTGCATTGTCATCCCTTTTGGTAAAAACTCTGTACCCATGAACTACCACATAGGCAGTAGTCTACTTAACACCTAAAGTGTGATAAGAGACCTTGGGACACAGGTGGACAGTAGTCTCTCCGATAATCACATCACCACAGTAGTCAGGAAATCCTTCTATGTGGAAGACCCAATCACAAAAGGTTTTTCATCCAGGAAAAAATAAGTAATTGTTCCCCTCTATTCATCACTTATTAGACACATTATAGAATACAGTGCCCATTATGGTATGTACCTCACAAGACATCTACAACAACTGGAAAGGCTGCAGAAATACCTCACAAAGAGGATTACCGGCCTCAAACAGATGCCCTATGCAGACCTTCTCAAAAAATTCCAGCTTTACTTCATTGCATATCACCTACTCAGAGGTGATCTCTGCCTAACATACAAAGCTATGTTAAATTCAGAGCTGTTGGACATGCTTCACTTAAAGAAATCCCAATCCCTCCAAGCTACACACTCTAGGGACCTAAACCTTGTCACCACAATAAACAGAACATGTTGGAAGGATAGATTCCTGTCCCAGAGACTTCCCATACTCTGGAACAAACTACCTATCTATATCAAATAAAGCTCCTCATTAGCACTCTTCAAGAAAAATCTTGATGATTGGAAGGGAGATAGGAAATTCACCCTGGGGATCACTTTTGTGGCTCTGCTCGACAGGGGCACAGGAGAATAATTTTCTTGGGTGACGAAAGCCAGGGTACCTTTTTGGCTAGGCTTATATAGGTCCTAGGGCCAATAGCCTAGTGCCTATCTATGAACCTATGTTATAAGGACATGATGTTGAATGATACTGGTGTCAACAAAATTAATACTAATGGTACCCTTCCCTGTTTTAATTGTTCTTTTTGTAAAAATATAAATATAGATAACTCCTTTGTGAACCCTGTTACTGGAAAAATATTCTACTTTAATATTTTTGCCACATGTGTCACTGAAAATATAGTTGTTGTATCTTTCGGCTTTTCCTGGTTAGGGGTCGCCACAGCAGAACTCCGGTCTGCTAATGATTGGCAGTAGATTTTTACGTGCCGAGTTGCTAGCTCTGATGCACAACCTTCAACGAAGGTATGCCCATTCATGCATGTCTCCACACAGAAGACGCTCTAGCTGAGAATTGAACAGGACAACGTCTTACTGTGAGGCGACAACACTACCGCAGCACCACCACCGCAGTGGAATCATCGCTAATTGTGTTGCATATTATGGCTTTTATATAGGTAAATCAAATCGGAAGCTAAAAGAGAGAATAGGTTCCCATTTATCTGAAGTAAGAAAGAGAGTTGAAACCAATGCTCTAAGTAAACATGCTATGGAATGTGGAGATGAGCATAGTTTTAAATTTAGAGTAATACAGAAAGTAAAAAAATGGGCAAAAGGGGGTGATATTGTAGCAAAAACTGAAGTTGCAGGGTATAATTGGATAAACTACTTTAGGGCAGATAAGACCACAGGTTTAAATCTGAGAAACACTGTTAAACCTGTGCTAAAGCTAAGGAGAGAATTTATTTGACGTTATATCATTGTTTTTTATTAGTTTTAGAATTGTAAGGACATTTTAAATGTCTTTTTATGGCTGATTTATAATAATGGTTCCTAATTACTCATGTAATTAACTAGCTGGTTTATGGTATAAATGCTGAGTGTGATGGATGATCTGTATCTGCGCTGAGAAAGAGTTGATACAACTCGAAAGCTTTGCCTTTTTAATTTCTTTCTTTGAATAAAACTTCAGACATTTGAATTCCTGTGTCTTTCTGTTTTTTTTTTGGTTACATTTTGCATCTGGGACTCGTTTTGGTGCTTGTAGATTTTTTCTGGAAAGAATGAAGAGAATTTAGTCAGCCTGGTGAGTGCACCATTGAAGCAGACAGGTCCCTGTGAGCAAATTCTATAGGATGAATAAAAGAAGTCACTGCCAAGGACAGACAGAAGATGATGGTATTGAAAGTAGAGCCAAGAAGGGAAAAGAGAAAGGAACCTAGGGAAATTAACTGATAAGGTCAATGAAGAAATGAGTGATCACATGATGAAAAGAAAGGGAAGCAAAAGCAACAAGGGACTCAAGGGCTTTGTCCAAGATGAATAAAACAAAAGGAACTGATTACAGAATAAAAACAAGATGGCAGTTTGTAACATTATGACCCTAAGAAATGTACTGACCTTCATTTAGATGTTATTAAAAAAGTATATATATATATATAAATATAAAAAAAAAAGTTGTGGGTTTTAACAAAGAAAATAAATAATCAAATACCACTACAAATTATTTAAAAAAAACAAACAAATAAATGCTTAATGATGCTATGACTGCTGTGAAGGAAGGAGAAAAATCCAAACCTGAAGGCAAATCATTTAAATAAATTCTTACTATGCTGAGATGAAAAATTAACAAAAAAGACTAAAGGTGAAATTTGAAAAGGTTACTGTGAGATATACAGATTCCTATTAAATGATCGAAGATGCATTCTTTCGAATGCGTCTTGATCGAACTTGAAAGCATGAAAAGGCAAAATAGTGAAATGGCATACAAGCAAATTCTTTCCCTGGGAAATCGCTTGGCCGCTTCCATTATTTTGCCATTTTCATGACTGTAGTGTGATCTTGGAGTTGGTATATTTAAGTAAGGGGGTGTGTGGGGTGAAACCCCTACTTTATGTAATGTTTTAATTTTTTTCTTTTTTTTTGTGAAACAGCGATTTTTTTTTTTCCAAGTTCTAAGCGTTCGGGATTGTAAGCTTTCACTTACCTGGGTTCGAGAAATCATAGTTTGCTTTTTAAGTGTTCGATGATTTAATATAGACCCAGATATACACCTCACAGTGACCATTTTAATTCAGAGACAGCCTTATCATGGTGCTTGAGCATGGAAATGTGCAGTAACACAGTCGCCTGTCTGCACAACCATGTTAAATGCTAATGAGGCATTCTGAGGGAATGTGCAGGTATGTTACAGAAGTGTGCATCCTACCACCCATCTCAGGCACTTCATCTTTATTCTTTCTAGCTTCCGCAATTGCTCTGCCTTTACTGCTCAGGTTTCTGTACCACACAGTAGTACTGGTCATACCACTGTTTTGTACCGCTTACTTTTCAGCTTCTTTGGCATTCTTCTATCACATACTACCCCTAATACTCTGTGCCAGTTGGCTTTGGGCAAAAAATGAAAGACATCAGATATCTTCTGCAAACTATTGGACAGGTTAGAGGTATGTGGTTTGTGTGTTTCAAGGTGTGATTGCATATTGGCCAGTGAATTTGCAGAGTGGTAACTGTGGCAACCCACTGTGCCAACCCACTGTATTGGCCGCCAGTGTTAGCTATCACAGAAAAGTGCTGATTTGCACTCAAATTAGTTGAGGGCAACTCAGAGGCATTCAATTTATCTGATAATGATGTTTTTCCTCATTATGGTAACAAGCCTCTGAATCATAAATTTCTGCATTGTGAAAATGTCTCCTGTTTACTATAATTATTACCTCCGGTGCTGGAATTCTTAATCCCTGGGTAAGAAATATAGCTAGGTATAACAAGAAAGAATCTGCAACGCTCAAGAAAAAAAAAATCTGTAAAGGGCAGCATGTGATAAAGCAATTTACAGCAGTAAAAATGGACCATCTTTACAATCAGCTGTCAAGATACTAGTTGAAAGCACAAAAAACAGGATTCATTTCTATTTTGCTTCTCATTAGTTTACCTTGCAAATACACAAGTGAACACACACACATACATGTCTTACACATGCATAAGTAAACCGCTATATAAGCTCAATTAATTCAACTGCTGCCTACTTACACACAGCTCTGATTTAAGATGCTCAGAGTCTAGAGACAGAACCCAGATTAGACATGGACTGCTAGTGGCTTCATCAGCGATTCCTTCTGGCAACATGGGATACCTTTTCTGTTAAATTGATTGTACTCATTTATTGATGGAATAAATATATTGGACAGCAGAACTTACTGCACAAAGGAGGAAGAATCCATAATAAATATTTTAATATATTACAGTCCGCTGTGGTAGACGTCAAACTATAGTTTGTGTATTTATTTTTTGACTTGCCATATCCTGCCTGTGATTTTCAATATTCTTTTCCCTGCTTTTCAGACTCACTTTTTCATTCTCAGGCAAAACGTCATTCTTGGTGTAAAGTAGACCAAATGGCTGTTTTTGCATTAACCTTGACCCTTGCAACAGTGTGCATGCAGTCTGCTAAAATGAAATATCAGAAGTGCAGCACTGAGGAGGTTACCATTTGCAGTAAGCTGCCCACCACTAGCACAAATAATGCAACCTACAAATTTAAATGAAATGAATGGAAAAATGTTTTAGCATTTTTTTTTTTGATAGTGTTTAAGTGTTATTATCGGGGTACCAAGCAGGGCATTCTGAGGGATCCAGCATGCTTCAGTGTCAGACTGCCTATGCTCATCTTCAGATTCTGCCCTACTCTATGTGCACATTGATTTACTCTGAAATATGTTGCCCCCATACTGCCTCAGGTAGTTTACGAGCAACTTGCAGCTTTCGTAGCTGTTTAATACACTTTAATTATACCACTGTATTTCTTTTCTTCATTATTTGTCTTGACATTATAGTTGGAGGCCTCAAAATTTTTTTTAAAGACAATGAATAACAAATATTTAAAAAAATTATGAGTCACCTGTCTTCAGACTTAAGAAAGAAGAGTGTCAGAAGTGTAAAGATGACAGGAAAATGAATGCATGTGTGTGTGTGTGGGGGGGGGGGAGGGGGAGTGAGAAGGTGGTTTTGTTGTTACTATCTGTATGCTGTGAAAATGAGAGCATAATCTTCTAGCTCCTAATCACTGCATGCATTATGTGAGAAATCACACCAATACGATGTCATTTTGCATCATATCCTGGTAATAAAACAAAAGAATCAAAAACAAGAAAAAATACCGCCTGCATGCATTACAAAAATGAAGCTGAATGAAACTATATAGAAGGGATTGACTTTTATCTCCTTCGTTTTCATGGTGGTTTGCCACAAATCCCAGAAAGTGAAACACAATCTCACCCAGATGCAATGACAAGTTGATGAAAATGTAAATGAGGTCTTCCAGTATTTATTAATTTATATATAGACATATAGAACAACAGATACCTAGTCTAAAGACACACAGAAAAAAACATTTTCTTTGTGGATTACTTTTGCAGTAATACAATTGAATTTAACATGGTGCATTACAGTTTTTTGTCATTTTATACTTATATTTTGGCACTGGGGTGCATTCTGCCTGATATCTGTGCACTACTGACAGTTGTTGTCATGTGCACCTATGTAAACGCAACTCTCTCTTTCTACATTTTGTTCCTTTTTCCCTGATATTATTAATATGTTCACAGCTTTCCCATTCCAAATATTTTTCATTTGCCTTTGTCAAATATGGATAACTGAGAAGTATATAAAATCAGTGTACATCAAAGATACCTACACCTCCAAGTTAGTGGCACTGCACGAAGCATCGGAGACCATCCATGTGCAACTAACAGAGGGCAAAACTGCCTTTCAGTTTGTAGCCTGATACAGATCATCCTCCCTTTTACAGGAACCCCACTTGGCATTCCTGAAAACACTGGAGAATATGAAGGTCTCTCCAAACACCATGATATTGGATGACTTCAACTACCTAAACATTGACTGGGAAAACTACTCAAGCCCAAACACCCTCGCCCAACAGTTCCTTGAATTTGTAAACTCTAACGCTATGGAACAACTGGTCACCACTCCCAAAAGAGGGGACAACATATTGGACCTGGTCATCACCAACATGGGGACTCTATGTTCCACACCAGAGGTAAACCCCTCATTGGTAAGATCAGACAATAAACTAATTTCCCTGGATATCCATATCCCGCCCCACCCCCAGCCAAGGAAACCACTGTAAAAAATTATTCAAAAGCTAACTTCACACTTCTCAAGACTGAGGTGGAATCCTTCAAAGCCCCCAGGCCAGAGGATAATACTGCCCAATCTGCAGAATCCTTTACAATTGCATTCTTTCAGCACCTGCAGGAATGCATGGATCATGTTATCCCAAATAAAACCAAGACTCACTCCTCCAAAAACAGGAGACCAATCTGGTGGACCCCGGCCATAAATAAGCTATACAACAGAAGGAGGAAGCTACTACATGATAGAGCAAAATCCCAAAAAGGGAAGGCATCTCTGATCAGTATTAGCAACAAACTACGATCCCTCATAAAATCATCAAAGGCCAGCTTTGAAAGAAAGATTGCCCTAGACACTAAAGATAATCACAAGGCCTTCTTTAGTTATGTCAGGAATATGGGTGAAAATTCCCAGATATGCTCTGAATTGATGCATAATGGTACAAAATATACCGAACCTACAGACATAGGCAACATCCTGGCAGACAGGTTCAGTGCTAACTCCCCCCCCCAAAGGAGCAAATGCCTATCCCAACTGAATGTAACCTCCCTGACATCACAGATGCACAGGTGAAAGCTGCCCTCTTCAAAGCAAAAAACACAGCATCTATGGGACCGGACGGTGTCCCAGTCTGCATCTTACACGAGCTCCAAGAAGAACTGAACCCTCACATTAAGTCACTGTTCAAACTTAGCCTTACTACAGGATATGTACCCAAAGAATGGCATACAGCTACAGTGGTCCCACTCCACAAAGGTGGTGCCACAACGGACCCCGGGAACTATCGCCCCATAAGCCTGACTAGTCTAATCTGTAAAGCTATGGAGCGTATTATCATGGAACTCATAAACACAGACATTGGGAACCTCCAGACACTGGACCCTACCCAATTTGGCTTTGTTAAGGGCAGATATTGCCTCTTAAACCTAGTTGATTTCCTTGAAATGGTTACCAAAGCCATACATGAGGGCAAGGTAGTCCACACAGCCTACCTGGATCTCACAAAAGCCTTCGACACAATACCCCACTCAGGTATCATAAATAAGCTTACCAGCTTAAATATCAACCCCTATGTCACAAGATGGGTTGCAAACTGGCTCAGGGATAGAACTCACATGGTCAGAATTGCAGGTGCCACGTCCGAATCCAAACCAGTTACAAGTGGCATCCCACAAGGCTCAGTTCTCCTCTCTTATTCGGTATATACTTCTCTGAGGTACAGGCTAACACGAGGGGACTATGGCTGACAAAGTTCGCAGATGACTGCAAACTGGGAGCCATAATTGACTCTCCAGCTGACACAAGCATCCTCCAAAAGGGTCTCACGGAGACAGATGCTTGGTGTCAGAGCCACGGCCTCAAGCTAAATGCTAAAAAGTGCATAGTCATCCCCTTTGGGAAAAACAAAGTGCCCACAAATTACCACATAGGTGGTAATCCATTAAGTACGGAAGAAGTAATTAGGTATTTGGGGACCCACGTAGATAGTAATCTCTCCTTTGATAATCACGTTGCCAAAGTGGTTAGAAAGACCTTCTATATAGCCCACCTTATCACGAAAGGGTTCACATCTAGATCAAGAGAGGTCATTGTGCCCCTCTACTCATCACTCATCAGGCCCATAATTGAATACAATGCCCCTTTTGGGATGTACCTTACTCGACATCTGCAGCAACTGGAGAGACCCCAAAAGTACCTCACCAAGAGGATCATGGGCCACAAACAGATGTCCTATGCAGCTCGACTAAAGAAACTCCAGCTCTATTCAGTTGCTTACCGCCTACTTAGAGGCGATCTATGCCTGACGTACAAAGCCATGTCTAACCCAGAATTAATGGACATGCTCCACCTCAAAAAATCCAAATCCCTTAGAGCTACACGCTCCAGGGACTTAAACCTCAGCACAAAAATAAATAGGACATGCTGGAGGGACAGATTCATTTCCCAGAGGCTCCCCTCACTCTGGAACAGAATCCCAATTCATGTTAGACATAGCCCCTCGCTGACCCTCTTCAAGCGAAATCTGGACGCATGGATTGGAAATCACAAATTCACCCCTGGGATCTCTTCTGTGTCCCTGCTTGACAGAGGTACAGTAAACTAATCTTAAAGGGCTACCTTCTGTGACCTACTATACAGAGGCACAGTGGCTAATCTAATAGGGAGGCGAAAGCCAAATACGCTCTGGCTAGGCTTATAAATGCCCTTGGGCAGATAGCCTAGTATCTACCTATGAACCTATGAACCTTTATAGTAACAGTTAAAATGCAGTTAATGTTTGGATATTTACTATAAATGATTGTAACATTTAGAATAATTTATGGTATCCCCTGACGAAATGTGTAAATGTTATGTATGTGGCAAGAAATAACTTGACTCTCATTTAAATGTACATTTGTCTTCTTGTAACACATAACAGAGATAATTGTGACCATTCTGACGGATTCCAATTAGTTACTACAATTTAGCACCTTATAATCTTTCTCCACCAGAAACTGAAAAACCTAGAACAAATGGAGATTTGAAAAGCACATTTAAAAGAATAAAAACATCAGGACAAGAAGATGGTGGGAGGAATAGTTTAACTGTATCAAATACTTCCTTGTCCTCAAAAGTTACTTCCAAAAACTTAAATTTCAGAGAAAAGCAGACCCTGAAAGTAGTGAGAAATCAGAAATGGCACTGTCATCCAGAGACAATGAATGCCACACAAAAGCAATCAATGTTACCCGAAGACAATCAGTGTCCTTTTTTTGCAAATGATGAGCTGTGGTTGAACATCTAGTTACCCTAAATTATCTGAGAAGAGCAACAAATGCCAGTGGAACTGACCTTTCCAGGGGCACTTACTCACTCACCTACATGTAGGGGCTTTCAGTATAGTGTAAGTTGCTGCTGCACTAGGTTTGAGGAGTGATTTTAGATGTTAAGGTCTGACCTGGTGGTCAGTATAAGTGGCCAAACATCCTTCTCTCTCGTGGGATGAGATCTGACAGCATTATTATATTGAATTTTAACACTGTCCTAAGAATATCCTTGGAAGTTCCCACCTTAATTAACGGGTACTGGAAAATTGTATGGAAGGTGTGGATGCAGAATTACCCACTTCTCAAACTCGATGTACATGGGTGCCATACAGTAGGGAAATACACAGATTTAAGTACAGTCCTTATAGCTGATGTCTTGCACCACCATCCCTAAAGGGAGATGCGATGGAAGCACAAAGGTTGAAGGAAATGGGAACTGCTGATCAGGGGCCAGAAGTAAAGGATGGTTAAGCTGTAATCCAAAAAAAAAAGCTGCATTCAAATGACTAAATATCTGTTCCACAAATACAAGCCCAGCATGGTGTTGCACAACTTCTGGAGGCTGGAAGAAACTGCAGTGCACAGGAAAAAATATATTCAGGAAAAGGGTGAGCAAGATGACTCATCTAAATGGCATCCAAAAGCCTTCACTGAATCGCACGTCATGGAACTGTGTGGTATAAGTTCTAATTAAGGTGCCAGTCCTGTACCTACAGATATAATTTGGGTCTATATTAGGACATCGAAGTTTCAAAACTTCGAATGTTCTAATATCGACCCCTATTCAGTGAAAACTGAAAATATCGAAGCAACAGAAAACCAAATTTTTTCCTAGGGAAAGAATTTGGTTGTCCATTTCTGTTGCTTCAGTATTTTCAGCGCTGTGGTGGAATTTTACGGGTTGAGTTCAGGTAAGTGTGTGATTGAGTGCGGGTTAGGTTAGTTAGGGTTAGGGTGTGGGTTAGGTATGTGTGCGATAGGGTTAGGGCGTGGGTCAAGTAAGTGTGCGATTGTGTGGATGTGAGGGTTAGTGTGGGTTAGATGAGTTAGGGTTAGGGCACGGGTCAGGTAAGTGTGCAATTGTGTGGACATGAAGGTTAGGGTGGGGTAGGTGAGTTAGGGGTTAGGGTTAGGGCATGGGTGAGGTGAGTGTGCGATAGTGATGGACCTTAGGGTTAGGGTTTGAGTTAAGGTAAGTGGATAGTTAGTGGTGTGTGTATAGTTTAGTGTAGGGTTAGGTGTAAGATTTTAGGTGTATGTGTGTGGATTGCTGTTTGTTTGGTGTGCTTGTGTTGTGTGTATGTGTTTTGGAACAGCAAATTTTTTTCCTAGGACATTTTTTTTTTCCTAGGAATTTGACATGCAGGTGTCATGTTTAAGCAGAAATGTGGCACCACACTTCATGACGGAAGGCAGTAAGTAGAATGATATAATTCTTATAAGAATATAAATTCTAAGAAACCTATCTATAATGTACATACGGAAAAGATATGGGAATTTTACAGAAATAACATAAGACAGAAATATATAACAATAAAGAGATCGACAGGAGACCTTAGAAGGTTAACAACAATGCAAGTCATACGCTTGGGGATATTGATAAATGTAAGGTACAGTGGGCAGGAGTAAGCACACAGCTTTATGGACTCCTATGTCCACTGCAAGTGGGTAGGTGGTGGGAAAGGGGATGACAACTTGCAGTTTGACTAGAGCGTTTTTTCTTACGAGAACCGGTTCTGTTACCTGATTTCAAAATTACTACATTTCCAGGAATATGATGTGTAACACCTTAAACAATATTCATTGAATAATAAAATTCATGGCTTGTGCTAGTGCTTTATGTTGATGGCGTCTCCAAGGAAAACATTAATGTACTTGTTTAATGCATATAAATAAGGGCTGAGTTCCTAACTTCTTTAATAAAAGCATTGCAGTTATAGAAATCAGCAGCATCAGTTTTGGCCTGCTTTTGATTTGCATCTCAGTACTACTTTTTTTTCCATAATGCAGCTTTTGTGTTATTAGAGCTCATGACTATCATTCATGGTGCAGAGCTAGAGGACTGCCTGAGTCTCAGGAAAGCTGGGTTTGAGGAGGACATTTCCAGGGGCTGGGTATAGAGAGATGTATCGAACAGCTGATGCCAGCTTTCTGTCCATGCCGGGATGATGTACTGGTACCACAACCTCCGTTCTACTGGAAGCTAGTGGACAAGGTTCCACAGACATATTTACTACAATAGTACTAGTAGTAATGGGCATCTGCCAAGCAGTTCACATCGCAGGAGTTTAGAGGGATTCGCATATTTCTTCCTCTTCCCATTGCACATCACTATTTAGGAAATACCACTTTCATCTGCATTTCTAGTCTCCACTACCCCAGCAACCAACATAACCTCATTTTTTTTTATTTCTGTAAAATAGAAGTTCTTCTTTCCATGTTTGTGCTTAGAGTAACAAGAACCAAAGCTAGTTTTGTGCTGGAGCCCAGACAGCAATCGGTTAAAAAATGCAATGGAACTAGGTTTCTAGCTGCAAAATAACTCTTCCAGTTAGAGGTAATTGCAACACTAGTGAGGTAAAGAAGCCAGTTAGGCTTCTCTGGGAAAATCTAAACAGTGCTACTAAACAAACGTTTTCTGAGCACACCCACAAAAATTACTCTAGCCAAACCCTACCTTCTGCCCTCCCTACTCTATACAGCCCCAATTCTAAACAATTTACAATCCTCCATAAATGAACTTGAAAGATTCAACAACAAAATTACCACGTTTGCTATTACTTCATGCTCCTTTACCCATCATTGTAAAGTTCTGCATACCCTTAGCTGGTTGGAATTCCCCCTCCACTTCTCCTACAGTCAGCTTATAATAGTACATAAAATCATAAACAAATCATAAACAAACCATTAGCCTACCCAGTTCTAAGCCCTTTAAACAATATATACTTTCCAAAAAGAACTCTTGTATTAGAAGAGAAACAAGTTCTCACCATAAATAAATGAATAAATCCTCCGGACAAAGCCTATAGTCATTCTCAGTAGCAAAAAAAAAAAAAAAAAAAAAAAAAAAATGGACCTCCTTACCTCTAACCACCAGAACTATTTCTTACCTACCCACCGTTAAATGTTTCCTAAAAGAATACTTTACAAAATCAGGGACCTGCTGCTGTGCCAATCTTGGCTGAACTTACTCACAATACTTTACTCACCCCCTTCAACCTAAATCATACCTCACAACCATCTCCAGCCTCCTACTTCACCCCATTCTTTTGTTTTTCCCACTTCTTCTTCTTTTAGCTTTTCCCGGTTAGGGGTCACCACAGCGGATCATCTGTCCACTCATGATTGGCAGTGGAGTTTTATGGTGTCGAGTTGCCAGCCTGGCACCCAACCTTCCACAGAAGGCACACACACACACACACACACACACACACACACACACACACACACACACACACACACACACACACCTAAGGCCAGTTTAGAGAGTCCAGTCCACCTACAGTTTAGAGAGTCCAGTCTTTGGGATGTGGGAGGAAACCGGAGCACCCGGAGGAAACCTACACAACCACAAGGGGGGCATGCAGACTCCGCACAGAAGGCACCCCAGCCAAGGCTTGAACCGGAGAACCTCTTGCTGTGAGGCAGCAATGCTAACCACTGCACCACTGCAGCCGCCCTCTCTTTTGTTTTTCCCACTACCTTACCATATTCTCTTTCCCTCTGCAGACCTCTCCCCTGTCTCTCTCACTCTCTCTTTCCTCCTTACTCACCTAAGCTGCCATAGGACACCCTACCCTGCAGTCTTTTCATGATCTCCTTCTTTTTTCCCATCTATGATTCCTTCTATAACCATAATATGAGCACCATCTCTCATACTAAGACATCACTCAATTTCCTCTCACTGTCTCTAATCGTGTAATCTCTAATATCTTTTTTAAATATCGGAGTAGAATTGTCTCAGGTCTTATTTCTCACATACTAATCTATGTAACAAATAATGTTACTAATGAGGTTTTACTTACATATTGTCACCAACTCATGTTATTGTTTTTCATTGCACTCTACTATGAAACATACATTATATATTTTCCTCATTAGAACATTTTTCACTCATGTTTTGTAGTGTAACATGATACTTTGTGATTTAAAATATGTGTACTTGATGTTTTGTAAGGTAACATGATATTTTGTGATTTAAAATATCTGCACTTGATGTTTTGCAGTGTAACACAATACTTTGTAATTTAAAATATCTGTACTTGCATTGCAGAGTAACATGATATTTTGTGATTTAAAATATCTGTAATTGATTTTTGAAAGATTGCAATTGTGGAGCTTTTCTCCCTGTGGCTCTGCTGAAAATGGACTCTTTCTGGCTCATTCAGACTTTCCTGGTAAACAAATGTCAAATAAATAAATAAATCTGTTTCATTCTATTATCTACATTGATGCAGTTTCCTGTGAATGCTTCTTTCTGACTGTTCTACACTATTGGCCAGGTTGTGACTGAAAAGGTTCATGTATTAAGCTGCCAACCTGGTTAAAAATACATTTTGTTTTTTGTTTTCTGAGAGCAACAAATGTGAATATCTCAGCTGTTGAGGGTTTTAAATAAACTATGGCAAGGTAGTGCCATATGTAGCCTCCCATGACCAGGGTAAGGTGTTTGAGACTGACCACTGACTATTGTCTGAGTGGATTCTGCATGTTACCCCTGCCGCCCTGTATCTGCCTGGAGTTTATCTGGATACTTTATTACTTCCTTTTCTGCTCCCACAGGTACACTTGTAAGTTAATAATCTGCTTGTGTCGTCTCGGTTAGCATGACTTTGTATCAGTGGGATTTGTCTAATTAATAAAACTACATCACTAACCATGGCACAGCCAAGCCACAGTCTTCCTACGGTCCAGATTTTGAATGCAAATGATGTCCATGATTTTTTTGTATAAAGGACCTTTTCTCCAGGCTTCTGCCGTAAAAGAGGAATGCTCAGTTGGACTTTCCTGGTAAACAAATGCCAATCAATAGATAAAATAAAAGTACTGTCATATTTAATGAATGCATTGGACAAGCACGATCCTGCACCAAACAGCAGAAGAGCTGTAATCACTAACTGTGGTAAACAAAGTCAAGGCTTGAGTTACTGGCAGAATTGTGGCCCACATGACATCTACTTGAATTACTATTCAGTTTTCAGTCTCTTTTGATTGGCTTCAAAGTGTTGTTGACTCTGGAGGTTCCTCTCCCAGAGACCTGAATGGAAACATTGTGGCTGGCTAGTTAAAAAGATGTGAGAATATGAATGATGAAACATTTTTGAATAAGTATTTAATGAATGATGTTTGAGGTTGGATAATGCTAGATTAACCTATGGCTGCTATAATTTGTTCTGAGTTCAAGTCAAACTAAACACACAAAGTTAACCCCTAGTAAATGCTGCATTCCCTACACCCACATGTGATTTACTAGTATTATACCGCGACATTACTTAAAACATAAGTAATAAAGGAAGTGTGCTAATTGTGCTCCTAAATCAAACAAAACTCTGTTGTAGTCAGGTTTATGCTCAAGAGCCTAGTTACACTGACGTCAGTATAGTAAAGTTCTTGTGTGTCAGCACTGCTATTAAGATGCATCTGTGTGGCACTCAGGTGGCAGTCAAGACTGAACTGATTTGGAAACCTTCCGACATTTTAAAAAGCTGTTAAACATGTTTTTTTTCCCTAATTGAGTCAGCAGAAGTGGTTCATACAATTTAACATTGTTGGTTGATTATATTTATTTATTTATTTACATTTGTTGACCGAGAGTGTCCGACTGGAAGTAGGTCCATTTTCAGAGGAGGCCCGGGGAGAAAAGCTCCACAGTTAAAATAAACAGACAGTAGTTACATTGGATTACATAGCGATTAACAATTTAACATAGCAATTAATTACAAACATATTTACAGATGAAGAACATAGTACATCAGTAGACAACTAGAATCTTTATCTGTGAAGTACATAACAGACATTAACAAATGTTACAATGAGAAGTTCCTGCTGTATAATAAGT
Organism: Protopterus annectens; assembly: GCF_019279795.1. Lineage (NCBI taxonomy): Eukaryota > Metazoa > Chordata > Ceratodontiformes > Protopteridae > Protopterus > Protopterus annectens. The sequence goes on from NC_056739.1 coordinate 318,666,988, forward strand.
ACTAGGCTTATGAGCATCTGAGCTTGCTATAATCAAGGTAGTTAGTGAAGTGGAAAGAAAGGTAGTGGTTGGATGGGGTGGGTGATATTAGAGTGGGAGTTGCAAGGGCATAGCCAGCATGTTTTTAGGTGTTCTTTTAGTAAAGTTTTGAAGTGGGTGCATGATGGTATGGAGGTAATTGTGGATGGGAGGGAGTTCCTTAATTTGGCTATGTGTACTTTGACTAGTGCACTTAGCTTCTGACAGTTTTTTGCATGACTGCACATGGTGAATTAAAGTTAGAGTTTATAAAGATTTCTGACAATTTACACTCCTACCTTTTTTTTTTAAACTGGTAATACACTGGAACAGCTAAAACCCAAGTATTACATGGAAGAAGGATTATGGTCTCCAACTGTAAGGTCAGCTTATGTCTTCTTGAAATGGATTTCAAGAAAGACACCTATCAAGCATCACTCCTAGAGTGAAGTTTTTGGAATCCATTGCTTTTTTGTGCAAGTTGCACCATTGCCTGTGAACCGTCAAGTCCTCTTTCTGACAGTCAGCCCACTCATTTCTTAACAGGTGAGAGCTGACCAAGGACGACCAACCCATCCATACAACCATACTCATAATTTCATGGAAGTGATCATTATCTAATACATGAGACATAAAGGGAAACTTAGAGAGTTTCTTTTTTTACCCAAAAAAGACAGAACAATTTAAATTACTCTCATCCATTCAACATGAAGTGATACAAGTTTATGGCCAAACTATGGATGCCCAAGAAAAGGAAGCTGACCAGTTTTGTCCAACTTCTGAAATATGCACCAAAAGAAATTCCATGTATCATAGGTTATTGGAGTATTAAACTTAATAGTCAAAGTACAACTGGAATAATGGGCAACTTTGACCTTGGAGTACAAAATGAAGCAGGAAATAGGGAGTTTAAAAGGAAACAGGAAATAGGCTATCAGAATTCTGCCAAAATAATTCATTGGTCATAGAAAACATTCTTTTTCAAAAGACTAAAAATCTCTTTACACATGGCTATAACCCAATGGTCATTACTGAAAGCAGTTTGACTGCATGTTTACAGTCAGAGATAGAAGAGCTCAATACGATCAGCAAAACAAGACTTGATGCTGACTGTGGCTCAGATAATCAGATTTTTATCAAAAAGTTTAGAATTACGTTATACCAAACAAGAAAATCTTCCAGGCCATCTAGATGCAAAGTCAACAATATCCAAATGAATATCTGATGGAGAGTAAGAGCAGATTGGATGGATTAGAAATGGTGGACAAAGTACATGATGAACAATGGGCAACCATTTCTGATATTGACTAGCAAGTGCAACAAATATTTTTTAACAGTTTAAGAAGGCAAAATGACTGCTGTGGAAGTGGCTGCGAAAAAGTGGAGAGCAAAGGGCAATGGAGAGAGGGAAACTATTTTAAGCTAAAAGCAGATTTTCAGAGAATAGCAAAAAGAGATAAGGCATATTTAAAGAAGCAGTATAAAAGATCTACAAAATTATACAATTTGAAAGAGATATCAATTCAAGATGATTGGCAATATTAAGAGGGACTTCCAGGTAAAAATAGGCAGAGAAAAAGGTAAAGATGCAAGGGATTGACTAGAAACAGTAGATATTAAGAAAAAGTGGCACAAATATACAGAATAACATCACTTATAATTATGAGAAAATGTTCTTTGATCTAAAACCAGACATCCCGGAGATTAAAGATAAATGGGACATAGAAAGCTTTTTTTAACAGCAATGATGAAGGAAGGACTCAACTCCAAGCTGAAATGTTTAAATTCTGCAAAGTCATGATGTTCCAGCAAATATGGCAACATAACAGTGGCCACTTGATTGAAATACATTAATTACTATTCTCAAAAAAGGGCAATTCTGAAGCATGCTCAAACTCTCTAACATTTACACTTGTTAAACATACTGTCAAAGTAAACTAATGTTCAAGAATTTGCAAGATAGACACCAGAAATATATATATATGTACTGAAAAATGCCTGCTGTACGATCTGGTCTTAGAAAGGGCACAGATACCAAAGATCAGATTGTGAAAATTCACTGGAAAATAATGACAACCAAAAAAGATATGCTTAAAAAAAGGTATATGAAATGTAATCTAATTGCATTAAATGTTTTGTTTTCTTATTTTTGAGGAACTTCTTTTGGGTTTATTTGGTTGCTTACACTTCTCAACCCAGGAGACCAGTGCATTTTTCAGATTATAGTGAAACCAAAATAGTTCTAAAAAGATTTATTTCTGCTTTGACTTCTGTACAGTCTTTAGCTCTGTATAGCTTAGCAAACTGTGGCAAATTCTCAGAGAAACATGGATACCTAGTGACATTATTTGTCTCCTTGGGAATCTGTATCCAGAACAAGAATTAACAGAGCCATATATAAAATATCTGATTGGGTTCAAGATCAGGAAAGGAATGCAATAAGGCTGCATTAGTCAAGTGTGATACTAGCACAAAAACTGCCAGGGGTAGCAGTTATAATCACCGATATGCAGATGATGTCACTTTGATCGATGAAAGTTAGGAAGAGCTAAAACCTGTTGTTGAAGGTGAATGTAGAACTCACAAAAGCTGTTTTTCTGCTTAATGTATATAAAAATACTCAAATAGTCATAGATATTATCTTATTAGTTCTTTGCAAATATATTTGAAAAAAGTGGAGACAGTGAATATTTTATTTCCCTGGACTCAGAGATCTCTGTAGATGGTGATTGCAGCCATGAAAGTAAGCCATGTGAGGCGACTGCCTCTACTCTAATAAAATAGGTAAAGCTTGGAATGCTCTCCCCCAACACATTCAAAACAGTCCCAACTACTCTTCCTTTAAAATTAAAACTAGAGAACATCTTAAATCCAGCTGGATCTGCTCCTGCTGTTCTCCTGGATAATCAATCCCCCTCCCTATTGACTTTTCTCTTTCCCCTCTCTAAGGAACTTTATCTCCGGCTCTAGCCCATTTTAGAATTTGTAACTATGCAGTAAACAATGTACATTTTAAGTGTGCTGCAACTGATGTCACCATGGATGATTCTCTGTCAATCAATTTCAGTCATTGATATTTCATTATCTACAATGCTGTTCACATCATAATTTTTTTAATCTCTAGTCTTCAGGAATATACATGTATAAGTTTTATATCAAGTGTATTATTATATGTATCTAATTTTATGATTTTGTATTATCTTCACAATGCTATTGTGAGTGGAGCTTTTCTTCCCTGGTCTCCACTGAAAATGAGCTCTATGGCCCAGTTGGACACTACCCGGTAAACAAATGTAAAATAAAATAAATACATAACTGGATGAGTATTTAAAGAGCAAAGACATTTGATTGTTAACACATTTCCATATAGTCAAAGCTATGACTTCCCAGTAATAATACATAGCTGAGAGAACTGCATTATAAGTCTATGGACCAGAAAATTAATGCTTCTGAATTTGGTGTTGGAGAAAACTCTTGAATTCTGTGCACTTCAAAAAACTCAAATCAGTCAAAAAACTGAAATACTTTGACCACAGTTTGTGATGACAAGATTCAATAGAAAAGACATTGATACTTGGAAAGATTGAAGACATAAGAAGAGGGTGAGTTAAAGGCTGTAATGGATGGATAGCATTACTTAAATAGTGAATATGATCTTTTAAGAACTTAAAGAATCAATTATTAGCAGATAGGCCTGGTGTTCAAACATATTTGAGGTCACAAATAGCTGGAGAGTACTAAACAACAAAGAGGCATTGTGTAATTAGAGATTAGCATTCTGGGGTGTAGAGATATCAATAATAAGGGTACAGTGGGGCAGACTCCTACCATAAACATTACTGCTGGAACTGTGCATTTTAAATTTTTCAGGAATGACCTTGCAGGGAGGGGAATAGTTCTCACTGGTATAGTCTGCACAGGGAACTGCCAAACCCAACTCCACTCTACTCTTGATAAGAAGTAGAACTGATGACATGAACTGTTCTCAATATTTTTCTGTTTTAAGGCCTGATTTTTTTCTTTAAGTCAAGCCTTGACCTTTTTTTCAGTTATGAAGAGTTGCAGAGCCTGAAATGCTGAGAGTAGTGATGTGGAATACATCATTCTGAACTGGTAGGAATCATCTAGAGAAGGATGTATAATACAAATTTAACATTTATACAACAATAGACAGGGAATGAAATGACAATGGCATGTCTTACATTCTTTCTCCATTTGTACTGTACGCACAGGTGATTTTCTGGATGGAAGGCATCTCTGATCAGTATTAGCAAAAAACTACGGGCACTCATAAAATCGTCTAAGGCCAGCTTAGAGAGAAAAATTGCACAGGACACTAAGGATAATCACAAGGCTTTCTTTAGTTATGTCAGGACCCTGGGTGGGAATTCCCAGATATGCTCAGAATTAGTCCAAAATGACAAAAAATACACCTAACCCATAGACATTGCCAACATCCTAGCTGACAGGTTCAGCGCAAATTTCTCCCCCCCTCCCCACCAAAAGGGCAAATATCTATCCCAGCAGTGTGCTGCCCCCCTGACATCTCAGATGATCAGGTAAGAGCTTCCCTCTCCAAAACAAAAAACACAGCATCAATGGGACCAGATGGTGTCCCGGGCTGCGTCCTACATGAACTCCAAGAAGAGCTAAACCCAAACATAAAACTACTGTTCAATCTCAGCCTTACTACAGGATATGTACCCAAAGAGTGGCATACAGCAACAGTGGTCCCTCTCCACAAAGGTGGTGCCTCAACAGATCCTGGAAACTATCACCCCATAAGCCTGACTAGCTTGGTCTGCAAAGCTATGGAAAGGATCATCATGGACCTCATAAATAAAGATATTGGGGACCTACAGACACTGGATCCTACCCAGTTCAGCTTTGTTAAGGGCAGATCCTGCCTCTTAAACCTGGTCAATTTCTTTGAAACAGTCACCAAGGCCATTGACGAGGGGAAGGTGGTCCACACAGCCTACCTGGACCTCGCAAAAGCCTTTGATACAATACCCCACTTGGGCATTATAGATAAGCTCACCAGCTTAAATATAAACCCCTATGTCACTAGATGGGTTGCAAACTGGCTCAAGGATAGAACCCACATGGTTAGAATTGCTGGAGCCATGTCAGACTCCAAACCAGTTACAAGTGGTGTCCCACAAGGCTCAGTCCTGGGACCTCTGTTGTTCGGTATATGTTTCTCGGAGGTACAGGCCAACACGGAAGGACTGTGGCTGACCAAGTTCGCAGATGACTGCAAACTGAGCGCCATAATCGACTCTCCAGCCGACACAAGCATCCTCCAAAAGGGCTTCATAGAAACAGACAACTGGTGCCAAAGACATGGCCTCAAGCTAAACACCAAAAAGTGTATAGTCATCCCCTTTGGCTAAAACAAAGTGCCCACAAATTACCACATAGGTGGTAATCCATTAAGTACGGAAGAAGTAATTAGGGACCTGGGGACCCAAGTTGATAGCAATCTCTCATTTGACAACTACATGGCCAAAGTGGTTAGAAAAACATTTTATATAGCCCACCTAATCATGAAGGGATTCACATCTAGATCAGGGGAGGTCATCGTGCCTCTTTACTCATCCCTCATCAGGCCCATAATTGAGTACAATGCCCCTTTTGGGATGTACCTCACCAGACACCTGCAGCAACTGGAAAGACCCCAAAAGTACCTCACCAAGAGGATCAAAGGGCTCAAACAGATGCCATATGCTGCCCGGTTAAAGAAACTCCAGCTCTACTCAGTGGCATACCACCTGCTCAGAGGCGATCTGTGCCTGACGTATAAAGCCATGTCCAACCTGGAATTAATGGATATGCTGCACCTCAGAAAATCCAAATCCCATCGAGCTACGCGCTCAAGAGACTTGAACCTCAGCACTGAAATAAATAGGACATGCTGGAGGGACAGATTCATAACCCAGAGGCTCCCTTCACTCTGGAATAAAATCCCAGTCCAGGTTAGGCAGAGTCCCTCATTGACTCTCTTCAAGAGGAATATTGATGAGTGGATGGCAGATCGTAGGTTTACCCCGGGTATCACTTCTGTGTCACTGTTGGACAGAGGCACAGTATATTAACCTTGAAAAAGGGCATAGCAAAATTAATTTAAAATTGGTGGCGAAAGCCAAACACACTCTGGCTAGGCTTATAAATGCCCTAGGGCAGATAGCCTAGTATGAACCTATGAACCTATGAACCTATGATCTATTTTGTTATCAAATCAGATTCCATTGTTCTTGATTATTTAAGCTTTCGCTGGCACTACCATACTAGCAACTTCCTGGATGATGTCATAATCAAACCCTCCTCCCACCTCATTACTCTGCCTAGTAAGCTGGGCCTAATTTCCCCATGGAATGCTCTGTTTAAGCAGGGACTAAATGATCCCCCATATAGCCTCTCTTTTAGCTAATTTACTCATCTCCAGTAACCATTTTACCATCACTACACATTTTCAGTACTCTTGGTTGTAGTTGAATATTGTTCTTTATGGTTTTGGCTTGTATGTTTTTTTTCTTCAGGCTTGTCTTTCTTGGGGTGGGGGGCACATTGATCTAACTTTTTGTTTTACTATGTTCTTTTGTTTTAAAATTTTGTAGATATGATCTTATGATTTCTGTACTCTTGTTATTCTCTGCTGTACTGGCATGCTTATTGGTTCCCCTGTATGCTAATGATAATTGGTCTTTGGCATCCATGTTTAATTGCTGCAGGTTCTCAGACTTAATATTACCTGGATCTCCACTGGATTTATGATTAGGCATGCAGCAGTTGCTCCTGACTCCTTCTGGTTAGTTTGATTGGTTAAGTATCTCTTCTCAGGCACATGTGACTGGCTAATCATCTATATTTCCTGACTGGCTAAGTAAAAAACACAGTACACCTGTAACTAGTCATTTTACTGTCTGGCTCTATACATAGAAATAGATTAATAGCTGATCTTCAATCAGATGGTCGTTTTAAGTTTTTTTTTGTTTAATTTCTTGTATGGATCTATTCATGTGTGGCACATTGATGCAGCAAGTAGCATTGTTGCCTTACAGAAAGAGGTTCTCCTGTTCAGTTCTTAGCTTGGACACCTTTTCTGTGGAGTCTGCATGCACTCCTTATGTCCATCTAGGTTTTCTGTGCAAGAGCTAGTTTTCTCCTATGACCCAGACATGCAGTAGATTGATTGATACTCTCCAAATGACTTGTTGGTATGTATATAGTTTGTGAGTGAGTGTTAATGTGCATTCTAAGAGGCAAGCACACTGTCCAAAATGAGTTTTAAAGCCTTGTGCCCATTGGTTGCTAGGATGGGTTCCGGCTTCCAGTGAATCTATAAAGGATAAGGTAAGTTATCAGGATATGGCTGGATGGATGGTCCATTCACATTTAATTTACATTGGCTACATTGATTTCTTTTGTTAAGGTAGCTTCAGCTATGACACACTGGGTTACACCTGGACAAGGTTATAATCTGATAAAAAACATTGGTATGATCTCATCTGAAAGATCAATCAAAAATGAAGCATTTTTCAGATGGTAGCCCCCTGTGAACCATCCATGTGATGGAAAATCCCTCCAAACCCCTTAAATTTATATATGCCAACTTCATAGTTATACAAACACAAAAAAGGGAAACTGTCCCAAAACAGAGGAATCATTATCAATACACTTAGAAACCACACGGGCTGTGATTTCCTATAGAAAACTGCAGCTGAGAAGTTAAACTTCTCTGAAAATCTTTAATAGCAATGAGGTGCAGGAAAGCTGTTATGACAATGTGAAAAAGTTTCAATTTAAATCCTCATGGTGCATTTCTTATTTGGTCTGATTAAATCATACACTGAATTCAAATAATAAAAAAACATTTTGCACCCTGCTTGCTCTTTTGTTTGTATTATTTAATACTTTTCTTGACCATTGTGGTAGCACTGTGAAGATTTTTTAAATTCCAAACTTGTCTCCCATAATTTATGAAATGCATTATGCAACACAGACACTCTCTTCTTTACTCAGTGTTCGTTAAAATGCTGCAAATGAGCATTCTGAGCCTGGAATGTATTATCACCCTAAATAAGGCATACAACCACATTTGAAAACTTTAAATTAGGTTACTTAGTAACGCAGTGCCCTAAGTGCACATAACTATATAGTGAATTTCTATGCTGATGCATATGCTACAGCTAAGCATTGAACCATGCTACACATGCAGCCTTTTAGCTTATCTAGTTATACAACTATCATATGCATTGTAGAGTGGTTTAGATGTATGCTAAGTATTTGTAATGTGTGTATTCTTAGTACTTCTAATAGTTCATAACAGAAGAAGGACCTTATATTCCAGTATATCTACCACAAATAAATAAATCATATAATAGTAATAAAGCAGTAATCTTGTAATATTAGTAGTAAATGAAATATTATAACTTAAATATTGAGGTTTCTGTACTATGTACACAGGTAACAGTATTCTTTTTCCTCATTCTGTGGTACTCATTTGAGCTTGTTCACCGACAACTTTACATTACTTTTTCATTTACCTTCTGATTTCTGAGGCCATTATCATGTTTTCACCCCGTATCACAGCTGTACACTTAACATTTCATACTTAAAATTTGATAAACTGCTTTTATGCAAAATGTTGCTTTATGCTGCTGAATATAAACAACGCATAAATTCTTAACTGATATAAAATTAACTGCTGTGTCAGCACCCATATACTGTGATTATAACCCACTGCTTTTTACAAATTATCTCTGTAACAGTTCTACATTGTATTTAAATGTAAAAATACTTTTACCTGCTTGCAGAAACAAACAATTCATGCTTCTAAAACAGCCTGCTAGCATTGATTTCATTGTAAGCCAGCTTCCCATGCGAGTTGTGCTGCTGTTCTCCCACTTTCACCTTTGCCTGTCTCTTTCTTCACCATTTGGTTAACTTAGTAGAACTCTTACTGTACACTGATACTTCTTATAGACGTTCTTTTGCATCTGACATTTTAGTTACAATGTTTTTGTTCGGTTGTATAATGCAATTTTATGAACAAAATCGGTATAATGCAGCTGCATTTAGAATGAGAAGCCTTTTGCTCCTAGACGCTAATAAATTTTAATAAACCTTTAGTTGTCACCTGTCTAGTCCAACCATTGATCTAATAATAGAGATTTACAGATGGGCAGAAATAACATCATGTAGATTAAACAGAAACATGACAGGCAATTGTATATGAGTATTAAAAGCACACGATACATTAGGCAATTGTTGAAAAACAATCAGTTTTCTTCTTTAAGCCCCAGTAACTACAGTTATTAGCATTGTGATCAGCAGTATTAAATGTTTTCTGCATTAAATTGACACTAAGCCGTAGAATGCTAAATTAAGGATATTGGATTCATCACACAAAGAAGAGAGAAATCACTGCTGTAACAATACATTTTATGATATTTGGACAAAATGACAATTTCCCAGATGATTGGACTACTTTATTACTATTTCTTTCATTTTTGCACCATTTCTAATAACAAATGGAAAAATACAAGTAACTACATATTAAAAATATTCTAGGTATGCTCTCCTTTAATCAACAAAGGAAAATTGTAGTGTAATTGTTTATAATTTGAAGTGTTCTATTTATACTCCACTTTCAAAGAGCAGAAGGGGGATCCCAATGCAAGCACATGCAGCTTAAAGCATTGTTTGTAATACATGTGTCTTAAAACTGAGATGTACTGCTTAAGAAATCATTCAGGGTGTGTGGTTACTAGCTATTGCTTTAACAGACTGGAGTCTGATTGCATTTCTTTCCACACCTGTGGCCCACTGACATCAAGCAATGATTCAGCAAGGTAAACGTTAAGATAAGAGCAATACTGAAACTGCGTTTTTTCTCATCTCATATCCCCTCCCCCATGTTCTTTCTCTCAATTGGCATTATCATTCTTTGTAAGGGAAGTACCCCAGCTCTGCTACACTCTTCCTCTATACAATGCATTGTTGAAGTATAAAGGAATTTCTCAAGCAAACAAGTTTACCAGAAAGACACACTTAGTAAGACAAAATAACTAATTATAAAGTGATACAGCTTAGATGAAAATGCAATCAGCTACATTTGCTGTATTTCACTTCATGTAGGGCCTGTTGTATGTCTTGTAAAAAATGCTAGTCAAAACTGAAATTATTTCGACCATTACCATTTGATACATTAAGACTTCTAGGTAAATTTATTTTTAAGTACAGCTGCAAGTAGTTCAGTCTTTTATTTTATGTGATTGCAGATTTGGAGTCCCAAAACTGCTAAACTTTTCAAATGAGATTAATTATATATAAGCATTGTGGATACTTCAGCCTTTAAAAAAATAGAAAACAAAAGTAGACATTTGTGAGGAAATGCTGATGAGAAACAAAATATATAGCTGATATGTGTTAATCCCCTTTTATTTATTCTATTTATCCTTTCATGACTGGGTTACTCTCATTACTTTTTTGCATCGTTGTACACACAGATTCACTCCTTCCCACCTGTAAGAAAGCAATTATTGTTTTTTTACATAGAACAGGAAAAAAGGAGGGAGTTATGGAGCAGCCACTCTGTCCATGGAAGTGGGTAGATGGATGGTGGAGGTAATCATGTGAACACTGCTAGGAGTGTTGGGATATTTAGAGGTCAGTGGGCTATGGGCACCTTAGTTTCACTGCTCTCGTCTCTATGTCTTTCTTTCAGCCTGCAGTCCTCTTTACATGTCTTGGGTGATTGTGTGTGTGTGTGTGTGTGTGTGTGTGTGTGTGGGGGGGGGGGGGTGTATGTTTGTGTGCTCAGCCTGGCCAGGCCATTTCCTTTGTTTTGTGTACATAAGAAGTTCCCATTTACCATTCTGGTGCTTTCTGCCATCTCCCTCTTAGGTTGTACCTTTGACGCTATCTCTGCCTTTGTTGCCCTTCTGCTAGCCTCTTTGTACTGCATCTTCTTCACCTCCCCACTCTTTTATTTCCACTTTTAGTGCACCCAGTCTTTTGCCTTAATTGATAGTTTTTCACTTTTGTAAAGCCTCATTGGCCTTCTCCTTTGTCATATTTTTTCACATCTTCCTCGTGCACTTCTGCATAACCCTGTATAATCCATCCTTATGCCAACCTTACAACGTCTTTACATCCTCAGTTTACTCCCAGTCAGCTACTGTCATAAAATCACACTATTTTTGTTGCTATTCTTAAACTTTCCCCCTACTCTAAACTGTACAGTAGCCTGACTATTACTGGTTAATTTTGCCTTCTCCAGGACAACCATGACCCCTTCCTGCTTGGTTAGAATCACTTATAAAATGTTATCCTTTTTGGTAGAGTCCTGTGCCAGTTGCCAGGCGTGCTCATGATCCAAGACCTTGGTCATCCCACTCCATCTTTACATTGGAACTTGGAATCTCCCTGTCTGCTTCATTCAAATTCAGACCCCCCCATGAGAGCTACTCTCTTCATCCTCCTGACAGTCTTTCATCCTTCTTCCTTGACGTTTCTGAGGAAAGATAACACTGTATCATCCTACCAGCTCTTATGAGGTCAGGTAAAATGTTACTGCCCAGTCCCTGGCTTAGATTTTGTTGTGAGCTTTTTTCCTCTCTCTCTCTCTCTCTCTCTCTCCCTCTCTGACTTCACATCTGACACCCTACATTATGTAGGTTGCTGCACTATGTCCATCACTTCTTACTCATTCATTCATGTCAGATTTTGCCTGAATGCCTTTATCTCACCTTAGGCTTGCCACCCCTCCGTTTTTTTTCCGGACTATCAGGAAATCAAACTGATTCTCCGGTAGTCCGGAAAACACTGTACAAACTCCGGTATTCTGTTTCAAAAAGGAAACAGACTATCGGAGTTTGTAAATTGGCTGATTTACTATGCTTTTTGTACAGAAAAGCATAGCAAATCAGCCAAAAGCAGGCGGCGGGAACGAAAAAAGAGGGCGTTCCCGTTGATCGGCTGATTTACTATGCTTTTTTTTTACAGAAAAGCATAGCAAATCAGCCAAAAGCAGGCGGCGGGAACGAAAAAAGAGGGCGTTCCCGTTGAGTGATGCTGTCGTGACATCACAAAATAGGCGGTATGTTGGCGGGAGAGGGGGTGGGGCGGGCGGAGTTACTGGTGACACGAGGGGCGTGGCTTGGCTCCGGTTTTAGCCGTGAACGAAGGTGGCAACCCTATCTCACCTACATACTTCACTGACCCTTGTTTCTGCAATACCAACAATATCCACTTAACTCTCCTGAATCACTGCTTACAGCTGTTATATTCTCCTAACCAAACTTCTTGTACAGCAAAGTAATACTACCCTGCAGTGTAGTAGTAAATCATTGGTTGTTTGCTATACTACCCTGCAGTGCAGTTGGAAATCATTGGTTGTTTCTTTGATATGTTCTGTGTCTGCTTTTATTACTTTTTGTCTACTGCCAGAACACCTAACACCTTTTGTTAGGCCCTCTGTCCTGTCAACCAAATTAAAGTATGATCACTGAAGTCTACATTTCTAACCCTGGTAAGATGGGACTTGTCCCTCACATACATTTGATCCTCTCTGTTATCTTTCTATCCATTCACATTTGGGCTCTGTATCATATCCTGCTACAATTTTAGACCCTTTTCTCCTAGTCTACTACTGCAGTTATTTATTGTACTGTTTCCCTTCTTCTCTGATGGTGTTGGCTGATGGTATAGATGATTTATTTATTTTTTGATTGATTGATTGACATTTGATTACTGGGAAAGTCTGACTGAGTAGGAGCCTATTTTCATTGAAGGCCTGAGGAGAAAAGCTCCAAAGTATTACAAAACATTTTAAGAAAAATAACGTACCATTTTTTTTTAAATAAAACAAAAAAAATATATAGTTTAAATAATTATACTAAATTATACACAATATGAAAACATTGGTTAAGAATCGATACACTTATATGACAATGATTTAATTTTAGAGAAATTTAAGTCAAAGTAAACTTTATTGTCCTTCAGATCCACAATGCAGTGTATCACTGAATGAAATTTCATTACTTCAGGCTCGTGTGCTTTGAAAACAGTTTTCACAGGAGGGTGAAGGAAGCATATAACAGAAGAAATACTAGACAGTACAGACATAAATACACATATAGATAACTTACTCACTGCCATTTTAAGATAGGGTAGCATCATAGCATAATTCAGTTCCTGTACTTGTGCAACTAATAGGACTGCGGTGGTGGTGCTGCGGTAGCATTGTCACCTCACAGTAAGATGTTGTCCTGTTTGATTCTCAGCTAGAGCATCTTCTGTGTGGAGACATGCGTGAATGAGCGTACCTTCGTTGAAGGTTGTGCATCAGAGCTGGCAACTCGGCAAGCAAAAATCTACTGCCAATCATTAGCAGACCGGAGTTCTGCTGTGGCGATCCCTAACCGGGAAAAGCCGAAAGACACAACAACAACTTGTGCAAGTAATAATTTAGTAAAGATTGAATAACTTAGATAAATATAATAATTTAATTCTATGCCTGTAAAGACAGTCATATTGCACTTATGATGTTCTCATGAACTGAGGGAGTGTTGACATTGTTAAGGTTATTTGTTCAACAGTCTGATCGCTTGTGGAAAGAAACCATTTCTGAATCTTGATGTTCTACACCTGATGCTTCTGTGTTGTTTCTCTGAAAACAAGAGGTGGAATAGTCCATGTGTGGGATGATACTTGTCACTTATCAGCTTCACAACCCTGCTATAGCATCTGCAAGAGTATAGGTCCTATAAGGACTGGAGGTTTGATCCTGTGATTTTCCTGGCCTGCTTTACAACCTTCTCTAATGCCTTGCGATCTGCGTATGAGCAGTTTTCATACCAGACTATGATGCTGTTAGTCAGTATGCTTTGGATCTTGGCCCTGAAGAAGGTCATGAGGATGTGGTGTAACCAGTTTATGAAGAAATTAAAGGTAAATTAGCATAACACAAGTAAGAATTGTAATACAAAGAGAGAGAAAAAAGCAGGATTATGGTATATTTAGAGATAAAGCCAGGGGAGAGAAAGCGCTAGAAGTAAGTAAAGAAGGAGAATAATGAGGTGTAAGGTATGAAGCGGTATTTGTTCACATTTAGGGGTACAATTTATCCTGGTACTGAACAAGAACTGAGCCAGCTTTTGGCTAGGAAGTCATTCAGAATAGTTTTCACGGATGGGAGGGAAGGAAGATGACCTGATGGATAGAGATGAAGAGTTCCAGGCCTTAGCAACATGGTAGAAGTACAACAATGGCCAGCAGATCTGATTGGTTTGTGGACAGATAAGAGTTTTTGGTCAATAGATTGTATCGTAATGACCAACTAGGAACATAGTTGTATAGAATGTTATTTAGTACTGGACAAACAGACAGATAATTCTATAGGAGGTAGTAAGCCGTGTATATGTTCATTGATGAGATAGTTCTAACCAATTTAGGCTTTTTAGTTCTATACAGTGGAGGTTTCTGAAAGGGGTATTTGCTGCAAATTTAGCTACTTTGTCATAGCATTGTTCAAGTTTTGATTTTTGTGATGGGGGCACCATAAAGATGTCTGGGGAGAAGATAAGTAGTGGCAAGTGTAGCTTTAGTTGCATCGGTGAGAAAGCTTTTGGCTGTATAAATCATTGCTAGTTTTTGATGAGTTTTTCTTATACAATTTTGTATTTGCAGGTCAAATTGATTATCATCCAGTATAATCCCTAATAGTTTGCTATGAGAAGTGACTTCAATGGTTGTATTATCAAGAGCGAGAACTTTAGATTTTGTTTTTTCATGGGGAAGGGATTTGGTGAAAAAAGTATTTGTTTTGTTTAGGGTTGAGCATAAGTTGATTTTCAAAGTCATGTTTCAGTTGCTGTTAAAGCATCCTTAGTAATTGTTTGCAGGTGTGCCACATTGTCAGCTGTGCAAATGGGTGGAGTCATCTGCATACTGTATTAGAGAGGTCTGTTGAGTGGATATGTAGACGTTGTTGGTGAGAATGTTAAAGAGGAAGGGACCAAGGATAGAGTCTTTTGCTACACTAGTGATCACTGAGAGGTATGGAGAGAGGTTGGAGTGCCATTTTACTGACCGATACCTATTGGATAGGTAACTTTTGAACCATAGATAGATGGGCTTAGAGAGACCTAATGAGGATATTTGAAGTATATGTTTGTTGTGACAAACTGTGTTAAATGCTTTAGACAACTCTAGAAATAAGGAGGAGACTAGCTTGCCATTAGCTCTAGCTTTATTGACAGTATCTATATAGGTTAGAAGTGCAGTGTTAGTATTATGGGAAGGAATGAAGCCATGTTGTCCTGCAGGAGATAGTTTAACAATTGTTTTTAAATATAGTTTTCAAGTATTTTGGAGAAGGGGGATAAGATTGCTACAGATCTAAAGTTAGTAATGTCTGTTGAATCTCCTTTGCGTGGAGGGATAATGTGGGACTTTTTCCAGAAAGAGGGAGTTTGGGATTTCTAGACTGACCTGTTTATAAGGACTGAGACACTGTAGGCAATGCTATCATCTGCTATTTTAAGGTATTCATTTGGAATGTCATCAGCTGAAGTAGAGCATGGTTTGAGTTTGAGTAGTGTTAATTCAGATGTGGCCACAGGTTTGACGGTGAAAGTGAATATGGTGATATGTGGCTGCTGGGTAGGGTTAGGTTTAGATGCTGGGAAACCCTTGGTTAGAGATGCAATACTATATATGAAATCAGAGTTGAATTGTATTGCGGTTTCGAATGATGAGTTATTGGGACCCAGGTTAGGGTTGAACTTATGGCTGAGATGCAAGATTTCTTTAATGGCTGTCCAGAATTTTTTTAGCATTGTTTACTATTATTCTGAAAGTTATAATATTTATTTTGTCTTCATTAATTTGGAAGATTAAAGACGCACCAACTAATAATCCACAGAAAAAAGAAGAACTGAGGTCCAGATCCACTCAAAAATACTATATATTGAGTGCTTTCGTCTCTCTAATGTAAACTTCCTCAGAATGAAGTATACATTACCCAGCATCCCTTTTATATAAAACATATAACAACCACCTGTACAAATAATGAAATTTCTTAAAGCAACAATGCCATAAAATGTAAAGGCATAATATCAAAGCATAACAAAATATCTATTCTAAAACACATATATTGCATACGAACGAAGGAATACATAATAACTTCACATGCACATGTGAACACTCTTAAAATCAGTTTGAAATATTAAAAGCTTTTTTATAGAAAAATCGTGCTTTCAATCTTAAAACAGAACTGATGGACACAGCACTGTTTAGTCCTGTGCTCACTGTTGCATTTGTTTTAATTTGCCATTTCAATTCTGCTAATTCCAGGAAGTCATTCAAGGGTCCCCATCTTTCTCCTAGATTAATTTGTTCAATAACAAGAAACTAAAAGCTATGTTCTTCATTGGCATTAATATGGACTGCTAATGCATTTTTTCATCCTTTCCGTTAATATCATAATAAATCCTACTCCGTAATGCATTTTTCATTTTGCCAATGTAGTAACAAGGACATTTTCTTCATTAATTTGCTTTTTAGTATGATTGCAGAGCATTCTGAAGTTTTCAAGATATTGCAGTGTTTGTATATTTTTGCAATTCTTTCCATGCTTTTTCTCTTTCCTGCATTCGCATTCTACTCCTTTTAGATAACCAAATTGCATTATTTGTTTTCAGCTTCTTCTTTCAAGGAGGTGAAAAGCTATTTAGGATATTCAGAAAAGTTGTAATGAATTAATGTAAGATATGAGAGGATTTTTGGGAAGTTCCAGTTAATAGATGATAGGTTAGTAATGAACTTTTCTGGGTTAAACTTGGAAAGGTTGTGTGTTGTTTTATAAACATGCTGTTTAGGTGGATGTGTAAGATGTCTTATTGTGTAGACTAGGAGATGATCACTGAGACAGTCAGACATTTTAGATAAGGTTGTATATTTACTAGGGTCTGATACTCAGATCCAGTCTAATAAGTAATTTGATGTCTTGCTATAATGTGTGGGGCTATTAATAGTGTGAAACCAAATAAGTTCACACTACACACAGGGCAGTTAGAGTTTATGTCCAGCCAATTGACATTCACATCAGCTAGTCTAGTAGTATTAGTGATGGATATTTAGTGTAGAACAGTACAGCTGTATTGTCACCAGATGGGTTGTAAGGAACAGTAATAGATATTTGTTTATAATTGTTTAATTTCAGAAATTGTTTAATTTCAGAAAAGTAATGAGAAGTTCTGCTGAACAGAATTTTGGCATTGGTTTATTGTAAGGAGAAATATGGTAGTTGTGAAATATTAAACATGCCACCGCCTTTCCTCTTTTATGTGGGGAAGTGTTATTTTGGAGTAGTGAATCCTGGACTTAAATCAAGTTTCAGTTACAGCAAGAATATCAGGCTTATAAAAACTAAAATAACAAAAAAGTACCAAAATTAACACAGGTGAAGGTAAAACAAAAAAAAAAATGTATGCACACAAAAGAGAGTAACCGCATTGCACATGTTTTTTATATATATTTTTTTATGCTTTTTATATGTTTCATTTGCCTGTTTTTCAGTTGTGACATTTTTCTTTCAGATAATTGATGCTTTTATTAGTGCCTTAATTGACTAGTTAACTTATGCTATTTAAATGCTTTTGTTACTAGTTGAGAACAGTCTGATGAAGCAGTGAGAGCACACTGTGAAAGTGCTAACTCTCTTTTGTGTGCATTAAAGTTTTTTGTTTTACCTTCAGCTGTGTTAGTTTCGGTACTTTTTTGTAATTAGTAGTTTCTTGTTATTGTACCATTCTGTTGTTAGTCTCAGCATACTTTTTACGCAATATAAGGCTTATGTTGGGTAATCTAGGCAGGTTATTCAGCAGTTTTATTTCTTATGCTTCTAACATTTATGGCAGCAAAAGTTAGATTACCAGTGTTGGAGGTTGAAAGTTGTAGGGTTAGAGTAGTGTGTGGAAGAAAATTGCCCTGGGGTTCATTGTGATAGGTGGAGCCAGGATTAGGGTGAAGTCTCCTCCTAAAAGGGTTTTCGTATATTGAGGAATTACTAATACTTGTTTTTGGAGAGTGTTTTTCCACTTAATTTTGTTTTGGTTTGAGTTGAAATGAGTTACTCAGTCTATATTTGGAGTAAAGCTGAGGTGCATCATTAAATAGGTTTGGTGAAATGTGTGGAGAGTTTTGGGAGGAAGTATGAATAGGTGGTTGGGACAGAGTTGGAGGTAGGTTGAGAGCAATTATATAGTCATGGTAGGATGAGAGATGGCCCAGTAGCAGAAGAATGCAGGATAAGTTGGGGAGTATCATGATTAAGTAAAGGGATTTGTGTGTTATAGTTGGAAGGTAGTGGGGAAGTAGGGATCAAGAAGGAAAAGGTGGTTGCAGGGTAGAAGGATATTTAGTGGTGGTGGTGGAGTTTGAAAGCTGATAGAGGATAGGTAGGTAGGAAAGAGGTATTTCCATTGAAGGAAGAGTGTTAGGTTGTCTTAGTATCTTGTCTGGAATGTAAGGAATAGGGGGTTTAAAAGGCTAGAGTATGAAAATGTAGAAAACATAGGAAGAAGTGAAGGTTTATTTTGGAAAAGTAGAAGATGCAATGTAGAATATATAGTTGCTGTTAGGGAAGGGTGTGACTATGAATGTATATAGTGCAAAGCAGTACGTAAGGGAGAAAGGTAATTGGAAATGGTGCTAAAAGATTAAATGAAAGCTGAGAATTAGGAAAAAATTAACCCGACTGTGTATATCATAGTAATGAGGCTGTTAGGGAGGGTTAGGATTTAGGAGTCACACATGTAATGTGTGTGTAGGAAGTATAATAGTAGAGTAAAAGGGGGTGAGTAGAAATTGTGGGTAGGAGAGCGAAGCCACACATAGCAAGGCTGGACATAGCGAGCTTCCACTCTCATGTCAAATTATAACAGTGAATAATCAGTATAAAGCCAATGCAAAGCAATTACAGAAAGGTATAAAGTAGAACAGTTTTTTTTTGCATTTATTGAATGCAGAAACCTGTCAGCCAGGAAGACTAAGTATCTGGCATATAGAGTGTAATCTACTGGAAGGACAGTGTCCAACTTAGTAAGTGGCCCTTACAGTAGAAGAAAAACTCTGGCAGGGAGAGGATGTAAAAAACAATAATTTCCATTGCAGGCAGGTATTTGGATTGATGAAGTTAATAGATAGCAATGTTCTTTTAGTTATATTTGCTTACATTGTACAAAGACAAAAGTCTTAGTGAAAATATTTGGGAGTTGGCCCTTGTGGCAGACCTTCTGCAGTACTGGGTCAAATGTAGTGACCAGAGCTCTGCACTGTGAGTAAGTTGGCAAATGAGTTGGTTAGTAATATCTGAGAAGGCTAACTCAAACTGCCTTTCCTGGTATCTTTCTGCCACCTCCCTTGGTTCTGCTTAGTATGACCATGGCTATCTCCTTCTGAGAAGTCACTAGTGCCTAGTTACAGCACAGTATGTATCCACACTTCACCTTGGTGGTCACCTTAGTTACTTCCTTCCATGTCTTATTGAGTCAAAGCCTTGGATCAGTTTAGCTGAAGTCTGTTTTCTGGGTCTATATTATTCGAATGAAAACTGACTTCAGCGAATACTGTTTGAGCGACACTAATTGAGCAAATGTCACAAATATTGCAAAAGTGAACAGAGATCGCCATAGGGAATTCTTCCCTTTACTTCAATGGAGTGCGATCTTGGAGTTGGTATATTTAAGTAGCGGGGGTGTGGGGGGGTGCAGGGGGGCTTGCCCACCTGCATAAAACGGTTAATGACAGTTTTTGTCTATTAGGTTTTTTATTTGTGTGATTCGATATTTGCAATTTTTGCTCAATTAGTGTCGCCCAACCAGGATTCGTTGAGGTCAGTTTTTGTTCGAATAATATAGACCCTGTTGTCTCCCTTCATGCTTTCCTAGCATTTCAAAGGTTTCCATGATTGAGTCAATCATCAGCATAGCCCTCCCATGTGTCTCCACACTGGCTCTCATCTCCTTCACGTCCTGCTTCTTACCACTCCCCTCCTCTGTCTAATCTCTTCCTTCGAACTCCACCACCCAGCCCTTCTCTCTGTCTGTCTGTGTTAGCTGCCTTCCTTCTTGCTCTTTATGTTATTCCTTCTTATTTCTCCTATGTTCTTTCAACAAGACCTCTGTTCTTCTCTGTTTCTGCCCTCCCATTTCTTGAAGTATCCACCCATCCCCCACTCTTACACTCTCCTTGTTGAATGTGTTCCTACATGGCCACCTCTGGATTTGTATCTCTTCATCACTTTGCACTGCTGTCTACATCTAACCCTCTATTGTGGATTCTTTCTCCTTGCTCTCCCTTTTGTGACCACATCTCCCACTTTGTCCCTTCCCCTTATTCTGTGCTATCTAATTTGCTAGTATTCTTGAATGACCTCTGCACGTCTTCTTATAGTCTGCCTTTCTCCTTCATCTCGCCCCATCCTACATACAATCCTCCTATTAGCTAATTCTCCACCATTCCACTCTATTCTTTGTTGCCTGACTAGCTGTATATTACTATGTCAAGCTTAAACCTCTCCATTCTCCTTTAGACCTTAAGTTATCTGCTACCCCAAAAGCATATATCTCAGCTGTCTAGATTTTTGCAGAATATCCAGATTTCTTGCCTCATATTTTTTGTCTGTTCCTCATAGAGTTTGTGGTTTTCAGGCAAATCATTGAAGATTAAAGTCACTAGATATTTTTATTTTACATTTGTTAACCGGGTTAGTCCATCTGGGCCCAGAGAGCCCTTTTTCAGAGAAATGAGAAAACCTCCTGGAAAGTAATTCAGAATAAGAAATACTGATAGAAATTTGAATTTCAGACTTCATACCCAGTCCTGTTAATCTAACAATTTTCTAAGTTTGTAAGAGTAATATTTAAACTCTGTCTTTACTTTTTGAGCCTTTTTCCCCCATTATTTTTGGCTTTGTCCCGATTTTTAGCATTAAGATTTTGACAGGTATGCCCCAAAGCTCCACAATCCAAAAAACTGTTCCACATCTTGGCTACCTAAGAAATCTTTCCTCCATCTTTTGTTCAGTTTATGCATCTCTTTTCATGCCCTGTTCTTATACTCAAAAACTAAAAAAAGTCGACATACAGTAGTAACTTTATTTACTTTACAATTCCTTAAGAAAATGAATAAAAGTTCATTCATTCCAAGCATTTCTCTTTACTGCTGCAATTCCACAGGCCTTTTGGTAACAGACAATTCACACAGTTCTGTTCAAATACCAAAGAGAAACACTAAAAATAAAACTGCTTGTCTGCCTTCTTAACTCTTCAATTAAAAAAAAAAATGCAGGTGATTAACAATGTTATATCTAGCCAAATATTTATACTAATTAAAACTTAGAAAATAAACGCATAAACTCTTACAAACCAAAATAATGGTAGATGTTTTCTGTAAGGTTCCACAGGATACATTATACATCAACAGCTACAAACATGTGTAAATCAGTAAACTAAACTAAAAATATTAAAAAAGTGGGAATGAGAATAAATGTTTGGTGGTATAACAAAACTAAAAAGTATCCAACAAATACTAAAATGTTTTGATTGTATATTTTATGACTAATTGGTTATTTAAGCAAGGTGCCTTGATTAACTCTACATAAGGTTTGAAAAATCAGAATGCGAAAGCGCTTACCCTATTTTTTTTTGTGAATAAAATTAATTTTATGTTAACTTCGACCATGTTTGTTTTAGTGGCTGTATTATTATTTTTTGTAAACTAAAAATAGCTTGAGTCAGCATGTGAAAAAAGTGATACTTGGGTAATATGCCCTTAAATCTGTTTCAAATACTATACCCGAGTTATGTCATGGATAAAGTCTGCAGCTTTAGTTCACTTTTAAAAAAAGTCAGGGTGAAGATAATATAACATGAGTTTCACCCTAAGTGTTGAAAGCATCCGTAAAGGATGTCAACAAATTTAAAATGTAAACCTGCCAGGAAAATGAAAATACATAATTAAGAGAAACGTTAAGAAACTTTACTAACAAAAAAATCAATTTAAAAAAATGCTTATTTTATTTTAGGTCAAGCTGATGTTTTTCCCTGCTCAGTTTACCATACAGACTGTTTGCACTTCTTGCTCTGTAATATACCCACAAAGCTTCTATAAGGCATCAAACTTAATGCTTTAGTGTTGTCTAAATGCATCAGTTCAGCCATGTTTTACTCTGCTGTGTCTTCTGTAATCCAGTAATAGCCAGGTATGGCAGTATCGGCTCCTCCAAGAACAAGTGCTGATTAGCATTTTCTCAGCTGTGTTAAGCCCATATAGTCAAACAGGTACAGATAACAAATGTGTTTTTATACCATTTGTTGTGTTTCTCTACCAAGTAACAGTTATATCGAAACATGAATTTATTCAGAATGTATTTAGTTTTTCAGTAAACATCTCTCTTGTTCTCTGGTTAGTACATCCAAGTTATACTCATGATAATGACATAATATTAAAATGAATATTATATTTAAGTTACAAAATTCCCCTTTTAAGTTTTATTGGGATGTATACAGTGATACCAGATTGTTAGCAAAACGAAACATTCAGACAGCTCCATTTCAGATCACATGAAATATAATTTCATCTCCATAAAAATTTGACCATCAATTAAAATAAAAAATGCTCATGTTATGTCATCTCAAAAAGGAGAGGAAAGTTTTGAGCTCCCCTGGTATTACTCATATCACAAGGTGGTCTGTACTACTGAAAGCAATGTTTTGCTCGTAACTGCATAAATAAAAAGTGAGTCATAAAAGTACTTTAAATACAAGTGACAATCGCTACTGCAAATATCATGATATTACTGTTGGGATGTGAAAGCATCTCTATATTACAGATATGATGCAATAATGATAAGAATGGCTTTGTGGGAATTATAAAAACATGACAAAATGATGATGTATTTCACTGTTTTACTATAAGGTGCAAATAGCTGTTTTCACTCACTTTACCAGCATCGGTGTAACAAAATCTGTGATTACAGGAAATGGGTCTTTTGCTGAAATATGATGATTCCATACTATGAGCCTTCAGCACAAGAAAAACAGAGTGAATAAAACATAGAATTCATGTTTGGAGCCATATCCAAAAAAAAAAAAAAAAAAAGCAATTCTCAGAGATCCCAAGTGATCAGCTTGTCAAAACATGTGATTAGAGAACTATGGAACAGAAGGTTTTAAAGTGATCAACATGTTTATTTTCATAAAAGAACAAAATGATAGGTTGAATGATCCATTCTCAAACAGGTACCCAAAAGAAAACTTTGCTTTTCAAGCTGCAAAACAAAATAATTGCAAACTGATCCTCAGTCAGTATCCACATTCCCAAGTGTGTGTTTGTGTGTGTGTGTACACACACAGACTGAGTACATATTGTCTAGCTTACAAAGCTATACCACTTAGAAAACCTGTCTTCTGGGCTTTCCAACAACAATCTCCCATCCCCTTTTACCTAATACTATTATTATGGAGAATGTCAAAACTAGTCATATGTGTACTTATTGCATTAGCCCCTCATCCATTAGGCTAATGAGGAGTGTGCTTGTTCAATACCCCCCCGACCATCACCGTGTTACAGCTGTATATCTTTGTACCACTACCCAGCATTATTTAGTCAATATCATTGTTATGGGTTTAGGACTGCTATAAACATATACCTTAGTACTTCACATCCTGAATGTGCTCATCAAGAAAATTATGGCTATCTTTTAAGCTTTATTACAGAAGTAGCAGTAGTGTACAACCCTGGTAAATAAATGTAAAATAAAAATAGAGAGGAAAGAAACCTCAGAACAGACAATTCTGAGAAAAAAAAGTGGATTTATAAAAAATAAATAAATAAATAAAGTATTATCCTCCACGTGGGGCTTTGCATTCCACCCACACCTCTCTAAGGAAACATAGCCATTGCTATTACTTCATATAAGGACGCGTTTCTTATTCTCTTACTACAGTGACCTGATCCATCCAAATTTGTAGATTTTGTTTACTCTCTCAAATGTTCAAAACCTTCATTAACATGTCAGTACAACTGATGGACAGATATGTAATTTGAGGAATGATCTGGTACCTTCTGTAGCCTTTATAGCACTCTCTGTTTTTTTTCTGCATGACCAGGCACTCAGTGAAGTATAATTTATGGGTACAATGGATGAGAATGTATTCAGTTTTGTGCTTAAACTCATTTGTTATATTTTACTTTGGAGTTGTTGTTGTGAAAGTGAGATATGACCTGTACCAGGAACACCACCGTTCCTTCTGGTTATCCTCTTCATATTTCATCTAGATGAGGGGCTGGTGTTATGTCTGTATGTTTGACTATGTGGCACCATATGGTATGTACTCGGTATATGAACATAACTGTACTTACCCTTTTGAATGTGTGCCCAGTCTAGGTCTGCACATTTTTTTCCTACTCAGTCTAGGTTCACAATTTTACAACAGATGACTCCATCCTTGTATGCAGCCTTTAACCTGCTCCTATCCCATTTATTTTATAGAATGTAATCAATTTAGTCTGCTCCACATTTCACCTTTATTTGCTCCTCTTTAAATTCTACATATTTAAATTTCTAGTCTCCCACCAGGACGCAAGTGCTCTTCAGCAATTGTATTCTGCTTGCTGAGCACACTCAAGCAAATCTGCAGTCTGAGGCTACCACTCCACCCATACAGTATAAGAAGGAATCAGTACTGCAAAACTATACAAGGATATACATTTTGAGCCTCAAGAGCAGGGTCAGTCCACCCAGGCATTCTACTTATATGTTTATGAGAGTGAAGCTATTACAGTAGCAGTATTTCGTAGTAGTTCTCAGTGTGTTAATAAAACTGACTGTTGTAGCCTTGTGTCCCCCCCCCCCCACCCAGCTAGTGCAGTAATCCTAACTGTCCAATAGACAGTATACCTTTAATTCAGATCCCTGTGAATAAATTAACCATCAAGCAGCCCTCTCAGTGCTTTCTGCCTTAGTTTGTATCACTTGGAGGCCCACCTGTTTATTTGCATCTCTGTACATTCCCCTTCATTGCTAACGTATCTCCCTCCTCTAATCTGTGCACAAACTGGTTACTAATCAGCAAGTCAATGTGAAGACACACTCCCAACCTTAATAAAGTTTGCTGTCTCTTCTCTCCTTCACTTTAGAGGTAGTTTGAATTCTTACTTACCCCCTCTGAGGCCTTCACTGATAGTTTTCTGCTGATTGCCTCTCTGGTTTCTTTGCATTCCACCTAGTTTACACCCCTTGTGCTATCTCCCTCCCCAATACTAAGTCTAAATTAGAATCCTGTTGAGCATGGAGCCATCTTTAAATTTCTAGTCTCCTGCCAGGACACAAGTGTTCTTCAGCAATTGCATTCTGCTTGCTGGTAAGCCATTAGACCTCAGGAATTTGTTTAAAGTGTTCAGATTTGTAAAGTTATACTTACATTTTACTCTTGTCTTGGCGGGCGCTGCCCCGCTCCATATAGTAATCACAGCTACACCCACAGCTCACCCTCACATCATCTCTACCAATCACAGCTCCTCAAGTCAGATCACATTATACCACACCAACTTACTTCACACAAAATACTCCCAATCACTCTCATTCCCACTAGGCATTTTTACATCACCCACACTCCTTACCCATCCACATATAGTACAACCCTATAATTCCTATTCAGACCCCCACCTAGTACCAACTTTAACTTTATAACCATGACTATCACACAACTAAGTCTAGTCTGTCTTCTCATAATTCTTTATGACACCACAAGTTATCACTCTAGCAATATCCCTAAACTTAGTAGCACAACACTACATTATGCACTCTCATATACAGACACCACACATTATAATGATATCTGCCCACAATTGTTCAAGAACTACATAACAGACCAATTCAGAACTAAACACATATGCTCTCATTCCTACTCCAAAAAAAACACAATTCTTTCTCACACTCAACAACTTCCAACATCTGTATCACCATTATAACACCAGGGTCACCATAAGTGGGGATATCCACCCCAACCCAGGCCCACATCCATCCTGTCTAACACAAACTGCTCCTACACAAATGTCAGAACATAACACCCCCACTATTTTCATCCCTGGGAAAATCAACAACAGCAGCAAAACCAACCATCTTTTAATGCTAAACATTAATATTAAAAGTATCAAAAATAAAATACTTGAACTCTAGGCCACAATAGCACACTACTCCCCAGACATAGTTGCTTTAACAGAAAACTGGCTAAATAAAAACATAGCTAACCCAGAAGTTCTCCCTACTGGCTGCAATGTCATTAGATAAGACAGACCACTTTGTAAAGGGGGTGGAACTGCCTTACTGTATAAGTCCAACTTAACTGTACGTCAATTACCAAACTCCTACCCCTCCCCCAATAATTGGGACATACTTATCTCACAACTTCAACTTCACCCTAAAAAGGTCATCACCACAATTGTGATCTATATTCCACCTGGTAATACACCTGCTAGCCTTGAAGACTTCTTATCCTGGTGTTCTTCCACATACTCACAAGAAACCCTTATTCTGGGGGATTTCAACCTACATTGGTTCACCTGCATATTAGAACCACCAAGTAATCTAATAAATCTCCATGGCTACCAGCAGCTAGTCCAAATTCCAACTAGATGTGATAATAAATCTAAAAAGGAATCTATCCTTGACTGGGTCCTAACTAACAACCCCACAATGTACCCCCACGCAGGCAGTCTCCCAGATACCTTAAGTGACCACAACATAATATACTTTATATGTAGTAGAACAAGCATATGCAAAACACTAACTATATATCCACTAGAAGCACAAAAAAATGATCTCTTGAGGTCCTCAATACTTTACTCTGTAACTGTGAATGGACCCCCCCTTAAAACCCTCCCATTTGACCAGACTGTAGTATATTTCAACAAAACATTTCTACAAGACCTAGACACTGTCGCTCCATTGCGCAAAATCAAGGTTAGAACCTCTACAAACCCCTGGTTCAGTAAAGAAACCAAACAAATCCTCAAGTCCAGAGACACTGCCTGGCTTTACTATCAAAAAAACAAGGAAACACAAAGCCTAACTAAGTACCAAGAACTGCGCAACCGTGAAAAAAAATGCATTAGGCTGGGCAAAACAATCCTACTACACAACATTACAAACTAAATACCAACACAACCACCAAACATTTTGGAAAAATGTAAACCAGCTACTAAAACCCACCCAAAAGGCTACCCCCAAACCAACCACCCCTGACACTAAAGTTCCCATTGAAACACAATTCAACTCCCACTTTGTGAACTCAATTCTATCCTTAGTATCACAGGACAGTTCCTTCCTCACTATCCCCCTAACACAAATAACACTAATACAAGCTTTACCCTCAAAACAGTTTCCACCACTTCAATCAAAAGCATGCTCTCCAAACTAAAAACCTCATCAACAGCAGCCGACCTACTCCCCAGCTATTTCTTGAAACTCACAGCAAATGCTATTGCTATCCCAATCTCCACTCTCATAAACAGATCAATTGTTGAAAACTATGTGCCCAAACTCTGGAAAATATCCTATGTTACACCCATACATAAAGGCGGGACCTCCACTGAACTTAATAACTACAGACCCATTGCTTTACTCTCCCCCTGGCCAAAATCCTAGAAAAATGCATCTATACCCAGATGCTAAAATATCTTCTAGACAGCAACATCCTGTCACCTACTCAGCATGGTTTCAGACCTGCCCATAGTACCACTACAGCCCTCCTCTGCTTCACAGACACAGTCAACCATCTCAAAAATGAAGGCCTGCAGGTGTCAACTCTTTTTTTGGATATGTCCAAAGCATTTGACACAGTCTCGCACCAAATCCTGCTAAACAAACTAAACCAATATCACCTATCAAATTCCACTCTTACCTGGTTCCAAAGCTACTTAACTGACAGGTACCAAGCTGTGAAATGGGAAAATTCTCTCTCTCCTCAGCTGCCCATAACTATAGGAGTCCCACAGAGTTCTATCTTAGGATCACTACTATTCACAGTCTTCACAAATGACCTCCATACCTCCACACAGCATGCATCTATAATTCAGTATGCAGATGACACTACCTTAATCTGTGCTGCACAAAACATTCCCACCCTCCTGAAAACAACTCAACTACCATTCTCTGACGTTGAAAACTACCTTACCAAAGCCCAACTTATCCTCAATCCAAAGAAAACTCAGCTTATGATTATAACCAGTTCTAACAAAAACACTGATAACAGTCGATTCACTATCTACTCCACAAATGTTACTCCAATCACTCCAGTGGCACAGGCTAAGCTATTGGGAATAACCATAGACTCCCACCTAAAATCTGATAGTCATCTCAACTTAACTATTAAAAAAGTACATGCCAAACTGGGATCACTCTACCGTATCAAACCATTTCTTACCAACAACACAAGATCAGCCATTGCTCACTCCCAACTTCTATCCACCCAACTGTATGCATCTCTCATTCTGACTAATCTCAACAAAACTGAACTAAGCGAAATGGAAGCCTGCTATAACAGAATTGTGCGCTTTGCTGCAAATTGCTCATATAGAGCTCATCACTGTACTGCTTTGACACAGCTCCACTGGCTTGAACTGCCCAACCTCCTAACCTACAATCAGCTCTGCCTCTGTCATTCGATCTATTACCTCCCCAATAAGTGTCCTGCCCTTAAAAACCTAGTATAACATCACTCAGCCAAAAGGCCTCTTAGATCATCAAGCAAACTACTACTAGAAGTCACCAACAGCTACAATAGCTTTGGAGATGCACTATATAGTAGTTCAGTGGCTAAAAAATGGAACTCTGTCCCCACTAGCATTCAAAACATATCATCCAAAGCCTCCTTTAAAGACCTCATCAGTCAACATCTCAAGCAAAGTTGGCAGTGCCATGACTGCTCCCCAGGCTAGTGAAAGCGAATAAGGTACACATACTAAACCTAGAGTACTTGATAACAGTTTTTCAATCTTACTCACAAACACTGGCTAATCTACAATGTATGTACTGTACCTGTGTACTATGTATGTATTCTACCTATGTTCCAAATGTCAGCTGTAAACCACAAATCTATTAATTACCTTTATTTTTAAATTAATATTTTCTTGTTTGTTCTCCCCACTGTAACTGTTGATGTGCTGCATACTACTGTAAAAACATGCCTTTTGTAATTTGTGTGCATACTGATCATGTCTAAATAACTAAATGTATCTGTAATTTTTCTATATGGAGCTTTTCTCCCCGGGCCTCTGCTGAAAAAGGGCCTTTTCGGCTCAGTTAGACACCCCCGGTTAACAAATGTAAAATAAAATAAATAAATACTCGTGTAATAAATGAACAACTACCTCCCCATTTTCTTTCTTCCCTTTTTTTTTCAACATATTTTAGCTGACCTTAGTCTGCTGGACATCCTACTTATTCCCATTCATGGACAGTTTGTTGCTTCCATATAAAATCCAGTCTTGTTATGGGAGTGGTGGAAAAGCAGGCTAATGAAGGAGGTCCAGGAATTGTCAAACTGCTGATGGTATGCATGATTTTTCAAATTATGCCCTACAATTCCCTGCCAAGGTATGTCATGAACAGCACAAATATTTACGGTTACACATGCCCCATGCTGAAGACTTGTGCAAAGAATAATGCATTCTGTTCTTGTGCACTAGTATTCCGGAATGTGCATGTACAAGAAGCAGACTGCTCCCCCCTGTATTGCCTAATTAGTGGGATAAGAAATGATATACACTAAACAAAACGTTTTCAAATCAACCTATTCAAATTTATTAAAGCTTATATACAGCATGCACAAATCAAAAGCAGTCTTATTAAGAATACATCACCAACTGTGCAAACTTCATCCTTACCACACACACTTCAACTGGGAAGCCCTGTTTCAGCCAGGCAGGAGACTCAATCAGGAAAATCCTGGGCAGTGCAGCCACTCCACAGGTGAGGTTTCTACTAAACGGAAAGTCCTGGCTTGTATATATTATAATTGTTTACCACAAATTCATGAGAATCAGTACTTTTCCAGCTTAGACTGGATCTTGCTGAAACGTTCTGTGGCATTGACCACCCACCCAGAAGGAACAGCAGATCCCACCAAATACAATCACTTTGCAATTTTGCGTACTTTCTTAACCAAATATAGTAGCACATTCTGCCAAACACAGTTTTGAGTACTTTCTTAATCAAATATGTTTCAAACAAGTTTGGACAAGTTCGTAACCCAATATAAAGGAATAAAAAGAATGTTGAGATATAGTGAGCAACAGTCAAATAGCCACAATCACTCAAGGTACCCCTGTTTTGTATCACATTTGTATCACCCCCCCCTCCAAGAATAGCTTGCCTTTGGCTCTGTCTTACCACAGTAGCCCTACTTGGACCTAAGATACTTACCAAGCCTAGGCAACGACAGCATGGACAGAAGCTTTAGTCATGCGCCTCAATGTCAGCGCCCTAACTGGACCTAAGATACTTACCAAGCCTAGGCAACGACAGCATGGACAGAAGCTTTAGTCATGCGCCTCAATGTCAGCGCCCTAACTGGACCTAAGATACTTACCAAGCCTAGGCAACGACAGCATGGACAGAAGCTTTAGTCATGCGCCTCAATGTCAGCGCCCTAACTGGACCTAAGATACTTACCAAGCCTAGGCAACGACAGCATGGACAGAAGCTTTAGTCATGCGCCTCAATGTCAGCGCCCTAACTGGACCTAAGATACTTACCAAGCCTAGGCAACGACAGCATGGACAGAAGCTTTAGTCATGCGCCTCAATGTCAGCGCCCTAACTGGACCTAAGATACTTACCAAGCCTAGGCAACGACAGCATGGACAGAAGCTTTAGTCATGCGCCTCAATGTCAGCAAGCTTTTATTTTTGTCCTATTCATAAATGTCATTTGGCATAACCCTGATTTTTTCCGCTCATGCTACTTGCTATAGGACAATATTTATTGGAATCTTGGTCTGTTTTTTATTTTCCTTTAACCTTTTTCAAGCAGTATTATAACCAAGCCTTAATTAATTTCTGTATGTATGTTTGTGTACTTATTTTTTCAGCAGTTAATGGATAAGGTTGTTTAATTTTTAAGGAAAGCCCTGGGAGCAAAGAGACAATAAATGATTTTCTTAAGTACACACACACAATGCAAGTGGCACAAGTGAACCTACAGTATTCAAACCATGTCTACAGCTTTGCAGCTCCAAATCATAATCACACACTAGCCACTATTCGAGCTCTTGACCTTTTCCTGCCTTATAGCTGCAGTTAAAAATGAGAATTCCTGCTCATTAGATTTACTTCACGCAACATTAGCTCAGTCAACCAATACTATCTAAAGTGTTGATCGGACATTCTGTCTCTCTTTGCAGCCCACTCTTTTGTATGTAATCATTTCTTACACAATTTGAAGGACACAGATTATTTGTGAATGATCTCCCAAGTGTCTATACCAATAAGTAAATATGCCTGGAAAGGATTTATAACTCACAGTTTACTAAGACAATAAACCTATCTAGTATGCACTTTCAGGGGCATTTAACATTCTACCTTCTCTCTCACTCTTTTTCTACCTGTTCCATGCCCTCTTGAATGCTTTGAGGATTCCCAGTCTGCCAGCCTTTCTAATTATTCCATTGATTCACAACTCTCTCTGTGGACAAAAAAACACTTTCAGAGGTCCAGGGATGAATTAACCCCTGCAATCTGCTGCTGCTCGTGGTCCTACTTGTCCTACTATTTTGTGCATCAATACCATTTTCCCAGAACCTTTCTAGTCTTGCGTTATTAGACCTACAGTCATAGTCTTTCATCTTCATATCACAGATCTCTTTCTTGTAGCTGTCTTCTGGAGTCTTTCCTGCAGCCTGATGTCAATTTCCTTATAATACCATCAGTACTGCATGCAATACTGATGCTGTGATCTGAACAAGGTCCTGAGGGGGAAGCATTATCTCTGAAATCTGTTCCTCTGAGGATACTCCCAACATTCTCCTTGCTGCTACTACTGCCAGTTCACTTTGCTTCTGCTGGTCTAATCCAGGTGTGATTTACACCCCCAGATTGTTAGAGTAACAGTCCCTTCTGGCCATGAGCCAAGGCTGGTTACTGTATTGAAGACTGTTGTGACCTAGAAATGCTTCCACCTCTCCCTCAATATGCTTTCTATGAATTTCCCTGCCACTGTTGTTAATTGGCCTGTAGTTACATTAATTTTTTCTGCCACCCCTCCACCTGCACCTTGTACAAGGATACCACACTTGCTGTGTTCCTGTCCTCTGACTTTTCTGCATTAGCAATTCTTCTGTTAAAGGGGTAGCACAGTGGGTAACATTGGTGCCTCACAGCAAGAGGTTTTCTGGCTCAATTCTTGGCTGAGTTGCCTTCTGTATGAAGTCTGCATGTCCTCCCTGTGGTCGTGTTGGTTTTCTTTGGTTGCTCCAGTTTCCTCCCATATGCTAAAGACTTGCATTAAGTGGATTGGATACTCTAAATTGGCATGCCCATCCCTCCATACCAGTGCCTCAGAGACCTGAGTCGCTAAACAAACCACTGTCACTTGAGCCATAGTTAGGGCTTTATCCCAATATGCAACAACACTGGCAGGAAAATTTCATATTTTCAATACATTTTAAATTATATACAATACTAGCACATTAATATTTGCTTGACCATTCTTTGATAACTTGAATATTTATACATCAGCAGTACTTTAGAATTACTGGATTTCTGACCACTCCCAATTTTATGGTCATATTGAAGGACTGGTTTACAGTCAGAGAAAAGTTCAGCAATGTTCTGTTTCTCTATAGCCTTCTAATGCAAGCCTCTGTGCAGCACTCAGATTCAACAACTTTTTAAATTTGGATTTGGAAAGTAACTCACCACTGGGACATTGCACTCTACATTTGCAACTGACAGCGCACACTGTGATAATGGCATATCTTTTGTAGATTTTTTTATTATTCCTTTTGCTAGCTTTGTTGTCTTGAACCTGAAATAGATAAGAATTTTCACTTGGAAACGTATCTTAGGTTGTGTTCTTGACTGCAAAATCTTAACTTTTACTTTCACACTTATACCGTCCATGTTTTTTTTTCAGAATTGGAATATTTCACAGACTTATCAAAACAGAGATTCTGTGTCCTATCTCTGTCTTGAAGAATCCTTATTGCAAATTCTTCTGTCTGGAATCAAAAATGCAATTTGGGTATCTATCCATGAGGAACCAAATTAATGATAAACCAATAAATTATAAAGTTGTATTTCTGTAGTCTAGAAGAGATAAATAGTCAAATTAGTTAGAGTATTCATTGTTTTGATACGTTTTTCTACTGTTTGTATCATATATTTACTTGCCTACTCATTTGAATATATTTCTGACTTCACATATGAGTTTTCATTGATTCTGAAATGTATGAAATCCTTGTCTCACCAGGTAAGAACCTTATTTGCTGTATAATGATAACTTCACTTTGGGCCAGATTCCAAAAAAGTTGTTTTCAGTGTAATTCTGTTCTGATTGTGAAAGACTTGATCTCAATGTAAATGACTTAATTTGGTGTAAGACCTATTAACAGGCTTCCACTGGGAGCCAGATTCCAAAAGACCTGCTCTCAGCCTGCTCTCTGTGTAAGTGGTTAAATATGCTGAGAGCAAGTCTTTTGGAATCTGGCCCTGTGTTTTGCTATGATATACTGTTGTACAACCTCTGGAAATTATGAATGGTAATCTATCCAGAGAAGGAAATGTGAGACTTTGTGTTGAAATAAATCAGCACCTACTTTCATCCAAAGGTATAGCAAGAGAATTTGGTGCCCTGGGAAATACCCCCATTTGGAGCTCCCTCCTTATTAAAGCTTAAAAAAAAAATGATAGCTTACAAGCTGTTAAGTGATCATGACTGATTGCTTATTACACAGCCTGTAAACTGCCCTGCAATGAAACTTCTTTTTAAAGATAGTAAAAACTTTAAAAATAAGAACAGAAGTTGCAGTTTTGTTTACAATCTACATATATAAAACAGTTATGATCACTTGTTAGGCAGCCTGGAACCTTTTAACATTTCTTGTTTTCTAAAGATAGTTTTATACTTACTTTATGGCATTTGACAATTTATAAGTATCTAATAAGTGACTGCGATCCCTTCATGATAGCTTCAAAGCTGCAAAACTTTTAAGGTTTACCACCCCCTAAATATTGTCATACAGAGGGAGGCACCATATTCACTACACTCTTCCTGCAGTACTAATTACAACCAATAAATACAAAAGTGAAACAGTGTGAGCTCATTTGAAATCTGATTCCTAAACAAATTATATATTTCACTGTTTACAACCATTTGTCTTGATTGCGCAGACATACCTAGCAAGTATAAAACATGATCAGTCCTGTCAGTTCCATGGCTTAGAGGGATAAAACCCTGACTATGGCCTAGGTTTGATTAGTAGCTTAGGTGTCTGAAGCAATGGCAGGGAGGGATGGCCATGTCCATCCCAGAGTGGGAGGGCACTCATTTAACGTGCCCACTGAGGGGAGGTGTTGTCCATAGAGGAGAGTAGCCCTTAGATGTAAGTAGATAAGAACAGGGGAGTGGAGTGTCTGGGTAACTAGTGGTAGGTCATAAAAGAAAAAATCCCCACCCCTGGCTGAAGCAATGATGTCAAGATCCCACATAATGCCTTCATGGCTTGCACTAGCTCAGTCCAGAAGTGGAGTTAGTTTGGGAACATGAATGAGGGCATAGCCGGCCTTAGGCATAGGCCAACTAGGCGGCCGCCTAGGGCCCCGCTTTAGTAGGGGCACTTTATCAGCATTTATTTGGTGTAGGTAGACCAGGATGGGGGCACTGGGTGGTGTGGTGGGGGGTGTCATGGTGCCCTTTTGCCTAGGGCACCAGTTGACCTAAGGCCACTCCTGAATGAGGGACTGATAGACCAAGTGACGGATGTAATCCTTTAGTACATGCTGTAAGAAAGATGCAAAAAGGGATCAAAAAGTAAAACTTCATCAGACCTTATTTTGTAATTGTTCATACACAGATGTGACTTTTGAAATTTGTAATGTGTATTTACTGATAACGTTGTACGAAGGATGATTCTGAATCCATTTGAAAAATAAGCCTTGAGTAAATAAATGCTTATCTCTATATGGCACATAAGTTTTAATCATAGAATGAAGTGACTTTGTATTGTCTGGACATGCTGACATAATAATATCATTCAAAAACTGCAACTTGTAAACATTTTGAGTACAAGGTTTGAGTTCTTGCAGTTTTTTATCAGACACTGTTTACTGACAAACAACTCACAGTGCTATTTCCTTGTCATACAGATTTTCTGTACCCTACTGGAGATATACCCTACTTACTATATCAGTGATATATTGACTTTAATGCTTTGTAATGATAATAGCATTTGTTGGAGACTTATTTATTTTATTTATGCATTTGACACTTGGTTACTGGGAAAGTCTGACTGGGCAGGAAAGTGCCCATTTTCAGTGGAGGCCCAGGGAGAAAAGTTCCATAATAACAATTTTTCAAAAATCGAGTACAAAGTATCATGTTACCCTGCAAAACATCAAGTACAGATATTTTAAATCACAAAGTATCATGTTACCTACAATACATCAAGTACAGATATTTTAAATCACAAAGTATCATGTTACCCTACAATACATCAAGTACAGATATTTTAAATCACAAAGTATCATGTTACCCTACAAAACATCAAGTACAGATATTTTAAATCACAAAGTATCATGTTACATTGCAAAACATAAGAGTGAAAAAAAAGTTGCAATGAGAAAAATATAGAAGGTATGTAAAGTGCAATGAAAAACAATAACATGAGTTATAGAAAATACATGAGAAAAACCTCAGTAGTCATATTATTTGTTAGATAAATTAGTATATGACAAATGAGACCTGAGACAATTCTAATAAGATATTTAAAGAGATATTAGAGATTAAAATAACACGATTAGAGAGAGTAAGGGGAAAATGAGTGATGTCTTAGTATGCAAGATGGTGTTCATATTATGGTTATAGACGGAAGAAGGGTGGAGAGAAGGAAATTATAAGAAGAGTGCAGGGTAAGGTGCTTTCAGTTAGCTTAGGTGACAGGGCCGGCCTTAGCAGAAATGGCACCCTAGGTGAAGTAGTGCTTCGGTGCCCCTTAAGACCCACCCATAGCTCCACCCACATCATACTCATGATATGCCCATGATTTTGGACCTTTGTGCTGTCATTATTTTTGGCACTGTACAGAATTCATGTACAAAAAGGTATGCTTCACAGTAGCCCATTCATGTTTGTATGGTATGTATCATGGATGTGAAACAGACAGTCTAGGGTTCACAATCCAGCCCACCTAAGCGGTTTATCTGGTATACTGTATGCCCCATAAACTGCTTTGACTGTGCAGGTTTGTGCTAGACATGACAATGAAGCCATCCACACATGCTGAACATGGTTATGAGGCCATCTCATACATTGCAAAGTAAGGTAAGTGGTCCCCTGAACCAACCAACAAGGTTGGAAATGCACAGTTTATAAACACTGTTGGTAAAATTTGTTTTACTGAACCCAACTACAGCTCATGTTTTAAATAATTCAGGTTTCCGGAATGTTGAATGCTAGTTACACAGGCAAATGGGAAATGGGCCATCCCCCCAGTCAGCTCATTTCCATGGTCACAAAAGTTTAACCTTTGAAGTGCATACAGTCATGAGCTCATCCAGAATTCCCATATTAAGACTATTGAAAAGCCTGACTATGAAGCTTGATGCAAATATTACATGCTTTCACTAACAAGAAAGATACATGGTGATAGAGAATGTTTTTTCATAGCACTCCGCTCTCCCATACCTCTTGGTGCAAAAAATGTCGACAATGCCAAAAATAAGTGGGGAGGATCAAAGGTCCAAAACTAGGGACAGATTTTAAATATTGCTCCTATAAACTTAAAAAAAATTGCTAGTACAGGTTTTGCATTATTATGTATTTTCTGAAGGATATGCAGTCTGAAATTCAAATATCTGCCATTATTTATTGACTTCAACCCTCAATTATTTGCCAGGAATCTGCAAATTTTATGAGAACAGACCTAAAATCTGGACATTCTGTGAAAATCTGGAGTTGAGAGCTGTGCTCTTTCCCACAAAAGAGGTCAGATAACATCCCCCCACCATATTCCTTATGATTTGAATTGGACATTTCTAAGGCTAGCCCAGTCAAAACAGGAATAAACAGAGCTTAGCCTCTGCACAGAGTTTGGAATTTTACATACTTCAATAACACAAACCAGAGGCAGTCTGCTCTGACAAAAATGGGAAAAAATAAAAAGTAACCATTATTATGAGAAACTGTCTGCAGCATAACAACAGAAAATCAGCCATTTCACTGTCCGAACAGTCAAACGCTCCTCCTCCAGCTTCCCATCCCCAGTCCTTTCCCTATAACATAGCTTTCAAGGGTCAGCTAAGAAGACCCTGCTACTGTACTAGGATAAGTGTTACTTATGTAACAGGTAGAGTTTGCAAAAAGAAAAAAAAAAAAGCTCCACTGAACCAATGACTGTCAAGACCTGTACAGCCTATTTAAATTGCAAGTATCACTTGGTTTTTGTCACACAAAGAAGTTGAATTACTAGGGAGTATATCTCTCAAATGTCCAGACATTTGCACATTTTTGTCTGTTTCTCATAAAGTTGCTGTTTTCTGACAAATCACCAAGGATTGAAGTCACAAAATAATGCCATTTGAGTTTCAGACTTCATATGCTTCCAAAATTTCATGCGGACACTTTGCCCCATCATTATTTATGTCTTTGTCCAGATTTCTTTCACTGAGAGATTCAGAGATATGAGAGGGAGGGGAAGACATATCTCAACCTTCCATCTCCAAAACGATAGATATTATAACAAGTGGGCAAACATAACTATTCATAAATTTGGGACACACCCAGAGATAAATCAGATAATCCAAACATAAGTAGGAACACTTAAAATATTAGTACTTCTTCTTCCAGCTTTTCCCAGTTAGGGGTTGCCACAGGGGATCACCTGTCTGCTCATGATTGGCAGTGGAGTTTTACAGTGGCGAGTTGCCAGCCTGGCACCCAACCTTCTACAGAAGGCACACACGCATACGCACTCAGGCCTAAGGCCAATTTAGAGTGTCCAATCCACCTACAGCATGTCTTTGGGAAGTGTGAGGAAACTGTAGCACCCAGAGGAAACCCATGCAACCACAGGGAAGACATGCAGATTCCGAACAGAAGGCATCCCAGCTGAGGATTGAACCAGAGAACCTCTTGCTATGAAGCGGCAACACTAACTGCTGCACCATCGTGGCCGCTCAGCTTAAAATATTAGTACTATTAATTGTAAAATGTAGAACTGTTATATAAGCCAAGAAGTTCAAAGAGGAAGATGACAGTATCGTTAAAACGTGGCGTTCTTTTGATGAAGTAATACGAAGCAGTGCAACTTAGCATGGATATCAGAAAAACAAATCCTAGTTCTACACTGAAGTGGTCTATCACACATTGAGTACTATGATGAATACAGCTTTTTAAGACCTATAACAAGGAAGAATCCTTGTAATGAGGTACACTTGAGAGGTATTGGGGGACCTGACTTTGAGACTCTTACTTGGCTGAAAATGGGTAGATTGAAATTTGCAAGAGCATTATGCTAACATACTATTTTCTGCACTGACCTGTTCAATAGCCTGCAGTTATGATAGCAACCCCAA
Source organism: Protopterus annectens (assembly GCF_019279795.1). Classification (NCBI taxonomy): domain Eukaryota; kingdom Metazoa; phylum Chordata; order Ceratodontiformes; family Protopteridae; genus Protopterus; species Protopterus annectens. Next base: position 318,705,873 of record NC_056739.1, read on the forward strand.
AATTTCAGACTCTAGAAATAACCACTGTTGGAGCCTTATAGATCACTGTTCCTCCCTTCTCCCTATGTACAGTAGCTTACTGTTATGTTAAGGGCCAGGGACAAATAAGAAATGGGGAAAACTTCTACTGGGAAAATCTAGACAGGTGAGATACATAGATTGGCTCCTTATCTTTGGGGCATAACAAAAACTCAAATGAGGCAGAACCAGTAGTTAAATTCCATTGGAGTGCTTCGTTCACCACTACAAAGAGAAATTTCTTCTTAGTACAGTCTTCAGGCCGCCAGTTGTAGATTCACAAAATGCACAGATTCACAAAACGCACACACAAAAACATTCAAACAGTCTGCCACAACCTCATTAATGAAGCATGGGATGAGAAGCAGACGTGAACAGAATCTTATGCCAGCAGGTAACAGTTCACACTAGAGGAGTCGCCTGGAACATCAGCACAGCAAAAGCATCACTGATTGGATGGTATAATAATGGTCAGTTATCCCAACCACTGACTGATTGTGTATCGCTGTAGATTGGGGGGGGGGGTGGAAGACCACACCAGTAATCAGGCTCTAGTATGTGCCTATTGGATGAACTAAGGAATTGGGGGGAGGGTACAAACATCTCAGTACAGTTAGGATGGACTTGGAGACAGGATGCCGAGATGAACACAAACTTTACTTTGTGGAAAATAAATTAATTAAATAAGTAACTAAAAATTGTGCCCTTTACCAGGCTCACCTGTATGACACCCAAGGTAGTCGTCTAGTTCCCCCTATGCCTAAGGCCGGCCGTGTTAGGTGAATAGGGAGGAAATTAAAAGTGGTAGTGGAAAGTTCTGCAGAGATGAAGTGGATAAGGTAAGGAATTAGGGGGTTACTTTTGTAATTATGTTATTTTAACTATGCTTTGCAGTTGTTTATGATCTACTTCTACTATATTTCACCACAGATATAGTCATAAAATTTCTGACACCAAAAATGGCAGGTCCTTCTTGGTTGAAGTAGAGTGTAAGTGAGTATATGTTATGGCTCTTAACCCACAAGCAGGGATACTGATACATAGTTCTTAAAAAATTTGATTCCAATTTTATAAGCTGAATTCCAGGAATTATGACTGGATGTTGCTTTTAACAACTACAGTTATTGTCATGATTCCATTGTAAGTTTTAATGCATTTACATGCATGCACAATTAAAGGAGCTCTTAGTACAGAACACAGAATAAATGAACTGATATTATTATAAATAATAAATATAAGTTATGGTGAATGAATGTGGTGGCCTAAAATAACAAACCATCAAAATCTCTTGTTTTTCTTAGTATTTGCACAGAATAAATTTGTGATTTCCTGGTACTTTTCTTAGTGTCCCTACTTATAAGCTATTCGTCTTCTTTCTTGCAGGAAGAATGCACCAACACCTTGTTGGTTGCATACAGTAGCTTCTGACTTATCATAAAAGTTAGGTATAGGAGCTGAACTGACTGAATGCTTAAGTATATCACAGACTTTTCCTGTCGGTCTGTACATGATCATGCTGTCATTCTGTTGAAGCTTTCCTTGTGGCACTGTAACTTCTGACAAATTAGGAATAATTTTTTTGTCTCCCCTACAGCTAAATATCATCTTGTTTTAGGGGCTCTCTGCATCCACAAGGTCAACCAAATCTGACCTGACCATCCTCAAATGGGGTCTATATTAAATGCTTGAAGAGGCGTTCCATTGAACGCCTCTTCATCAACACATAATCAGCCACTGCACTAAATTGCGAATGTTCAAAACTGCGATTTCTTCCCTGGGAAAGAAATCGTTTGCACTAAAAACACATACACACAATTTCAAACATAACAAAGTGGGGGGCTTCACCCCTACACCCTCCAATGTGGGGGCTGTACCCCCCACACCCTCCTAACTAAATATATCAATTCCAAGATCACACTATAGTGGGGTAAAGGGCAATGTCATGACTAAGGCCAAGCGATTTTTTTTTCCCTGGGAAAAAAAAATCGCTGATCTGAGCCTTTGCTATTTTCAGATTTCGGTCTATATGTGTTGGTGAAATACCATTCACTGTAATACCATTTTGTTGATCTAATATAGACCCCTCAAATGACCTACAACCTATGTTGAGGACTAATGAGACTGACACATCCTAGGATAGCATCATACTGCTGCCCAGGAAGTATTTTTTCTTTAAGCATAATCCTGCCTCCTGCATGCATTTTCCTGTCAAAGGGGATAGTGTGTAATGGAAAACCGCCAAAAGATCAAGACAAACTGTAGAAAAACAGATAACGAAGTAGGCAGCCAACAAAACCACAGATCCGGGTAAAAGAAAAACTCTTCTTTATTCAATTAAGTGCTTTCATCAGACTCCACTGACTTCATCAGAATACAAATACAAAGTGCAAAACACTGCTTAAATAACCCATCCCACCCTACAAATTAATTACATCATTTCCCCCAGGAAATTAACAATGAATGACATGACAAGGTAAAACACATTTTAAAGGAACCACAACACAAAACCACTCATTGTTAGTTGGTAATCACTCATAAAAAATACAAAGACTTCAGTTTCAGTAGAGCAATAATACTGACCCTGTTATTAAGCCCAGGTTTTTTACTGGCATTAAGTTTAATGTGCCACTTTAATTCAAGAAGTTCCAAAAACTCTTCCAACGGTCCACCCCTTGAACCCAGGTCAGCATGATCAATGGCACAAAACTTAAATTTGTGCAAAGGGAACATCTCTATATGCTTGTACAATACATTTGTTGTTTTTCTGTCTAATTTCATAGCCATGTTCATAAACCCGTTGCTTGAGGGCCCTCTTAGTTTTACCCACATAAAATCCATCACAAGTCACACAAAGCAACATACACTACCCTTTCTTTGGGTAAATAAACCCGTAGTTCTTAATAAAGATCTCCTGTCTGTCCACAATAGACAGGCAGTGAGCACACCTACCACATTTAAAGCAACCCCCATTTTTTAAAGACCTCAAGTTCTTTTCCAAAAGGCCCTTAAAGCAGGCATCTTTTTTTATAAACCACAGCTGGTTTATCACCAAGGACCCCAATACTCTCCTCATCCATAACAAAAAGTTCCCAAAATTTCTCAATTATTTTCCTAATGTCATAGAAATCAAGTGTCTAAGGTATAGTCAAGGCCCTAGAGTACCTATCGTGGTCTAAACGAGGGGTCCCAACAGACTCAGTGTTGCTACATAGCAATTTAACAATGTACCCAGTGCGCCTTTTGTATTTAACTTCGGTCTCAATAATATTAACAAAATGGGGGGGGGGATCCTCTTTTTACTAACATGCCCTTTAGTGTCTCACAATCTTTTTGAAAATCATCATCCTCTGTGTCCATCCTGGCAATCCTGACATAATGGCTGGTGTTCAGAATGCCAGCTTTCAAAGAGCAATAGTGCATTAGAATATGTAGGTTTCCTATATAACAGAGAAATAAACATCTTTTTAGTATAGTCCTTTTTGATAGCAACATATAAAAAGTTCAGGCTATCTTCATCCTTAGTCATAGTAAATTTAAGGAAATCAGTGGTCGCATTGATATAAGCAACAAACCCTTCCAGTTTAGCCTCATTACCCTTCCACAAGATTACTATGTCATCTAGGTAACACCCATACAAGACCCAGTACCTTTTATACTCTGAGTTCCTAAAGAATTCATCTTCCCAGTAGGCCAATACTATATTTGCAAATTGTAGGGCACAACAAGCACCCATAGCAACCCCCTGTCTCTGTTTGAAAATATGTCCATCAAAAACTAAGGTAGTTGTTATCCAAAATCAATTGCATACATGTCCTCAGGGTCAATATTGTCCCATGATCCCAGTCAGTATTGAAACATAGATATTCATAAAACCATTCAAGGCCTTCTTCATGAGGTATCACAGAAAAAAGGTCCTTGATGTCTAAAGTGACCATAATAAGCCCATCATCATACATATCCGGTTTGATTTTTGCAAGGAAGTCCCAAGAGTCTCTAATAACCCACTCCCTACCATCCAAAACATTCTTAACTTTCCCATCAATATATTTGGCTATGCCAAAAATTTTGGAGGCCTTAGCATCAACAATTGGTCATAGGGGTGGGCTACAGATGGATTTATGTATTTTTGGGATCCCAAAAATAGTAGGGATCCTAGGGGACCTCTGCTCTAGAAGACTATGAATATCTAAACTGATTTGTCCGTTGAGTAACAATTCATCCAAGGTAAGGTCAATATTTCTGTAAGATATATTCATTTTGTTTACAGAGGTCTCAACATATGTATCACTGTATAGCAAATCAAATATTTTACTGTCATAGTCAGAAGTGTTCATAATAACGAGCCCCCCCCCACCCTTGTCAGGTTTCATTAACCTAATCTCCGGGTTACTAATAACATCTTGGAGAAGTGACCATTCCTGGTGGTGTAAGTTATTGACCATGGTTCATTTCTGGTGTATGAGAAGTTTCCTAATTTCATTTTCACACAAAGCTTCAAAAATTGAAGTAAGAGGGTGCACCGGTGGAGTAAATGTACTATACCTGTGAGGTAAGTGCGAAACCACTGTTTGGTTGTTGTTCTTGAAATACAAAGCCAAATTAAGCTTACTACAAAAAAGTGTTAAGTTTAAGATAGTGTCAACCAAGTTAGCGTTTCTAGCTGGAACAAAGTTCAAACCTTTTGAAAATAAATTAGCCCAATTAAAATCAACATGAACATGGCTATAGTTATAAACTGCAAAATCGCCATCCAAGTTTTTGACCATTGAAACAATGTTGGCCATTTCAATCATCTGTTCTAAGCTCTCCTCATCCCCCTCCACTGATTTTGGTAGTTGTTATGCCCATTACTGAAATTGCCAGGCCCCATCTCCCTCTGGTTCAGAATTCTCTCGGATCTCCTCACTTGTGGAGGTTCTAAAAGGACATCCCTATTCAGGTAATCATCCACCTCCAAAAACTCTTCATGAGCTTCATCATATTCCACAGGGACGCTATCAAAATAATGGGCTTGTTGCACTTCTGGGGGGTCGGGGTATGCTCTGCCAGCATCATTGTTCCATTTGTCTCTTAACAGCTTACGCTGTTTTCTAGCTCTTAAATCAGTCAACCCCTTGTCAACAATCTTAAAAACATTGAAAAAAGAATTTTTAACACTCTCATATAACAAGTCGTTCTTAATACTAACTTCAACTTTGTCAATATCTCTTAAAAGCATAGACATTTTCCTATTATTGTCACTAATGAGTATTTTTAACAGTTCACAACCTTGCCTGTTGAAAAAAGAAGTAAGGTCCGTATGTAACTGCGAATTTTTAATAAGTCCCATCGGGTATTTCCAAAGTCTCAGCCCTTTAGGCACTTGCTCTCAGTTAACACACTCCTGCAAATAGGAGTTTTCCAGTTAAAGCTTTTTATATTTAAAAATAAAGTCCAGAAATGACCTGAGTTGCGAGTCCAAAGACCCAGCAATATCATCAGGTCTATCAGCACTGTCACATAACTGTCCTTCATTCTTGAGCCAGTGCCTACTTCGTTATCTGTTTTTCTAAAGTGCGCAATGGGCTCACAGTGTGTTGTCCACAACTCTATGTGGAATTCAGCCAAAGGTCTTTACCCCCTTGTAGAAAGCAACACACATGCCCTTAGCTTCCATGAGGAATCAGCCAAAGGGGTATGCCTGATCACTTGTACTCCCAGGATGGGCATGCCAAACCTTCCTGCCTGTGATGTTAAGCAACTGAACCAGTGATTGAACTTAGATTGCCAAGACTATAGTCAGGGTTTTATTCCTCTAAGCCACTGGTGCAGGCTAAGTCAGAAACAAACTTGGACTGATATTGTACCATAAGTAGGAAATACATGACATGATTTATCATGAGGCTATTACATTTTTTGCTTACTTTTTCTCCCCTTTATTATTTGAAAGCCATCACCAGAGTCCCCCATCCATCACTTGGTCTATTGGCCACTCCAGTTTTCCACCAGTCTAATACCAGTATTTTTGCCAGGGCAACCATGGAACCCATGGACATCCAGAGAGGGTCATGCAGTCTCTTCATTTTATCAAAATCAAGGTTTGGATGACTCTATGCCAAAAGGCACAAAGTCCTGACTATGACATAGTCAAACCAATTTCAATTAACAACTTAGGCACTGAAGAGCCATGTGTGGGGATGGTGAAAACTGATCAGCTGACACTAACTCTGTCATCTTGATGGGAGGGATGATTGGTCTGTATTTCAGTATACCATTTGCAAGTGGAGGCTATCAAGTGACAACAAACAGGCAGAAAACATGGATATGGCTTTGTGCCTCCGAGCTGTTTATTGTGTCTGTTTGGCTGATGGGTTTCTGGAGGTTTAGCTCGCTGGATTAAGGCCATCATCTCCTAATGAGTTTCATCCAGCAGTCACACATTTGAATTTCTCAGTTTCCATTTACAAGCTGTGTGCTAATGAGCAAATTATTTAAAAAGACAAATGCTCATGGGTGTTCCTTGAAAAGGAGCACTTGCATCCTGTGAGCTTGCCCAGCTAATAAATAAAATAAAAACAGTGTATCTCACTCTACATATGAGTGTGACCACTCATGTGCAACAGTGAGCATATCGTGCCCTTATCATGATGTGTTCTTGTATCACTCGACCAGGAGCTGGGTCAGAGTTAAGATCAAAAACACCCAGCTGCCTGAGTTAGTTAGGATTTCTGGCTTTGCTCTTGCAGAATGGGGGATGAGTCAGCAAAAGATGTTGAAGCAGAGAGAGGATCAGTGGTGAGAATGTCCCTTCCCTGTGCATCCCTTGGACTACTGATCTAGATGGTCTGTTGAAGAAGTTATATTGCAGAAGGCTGATATTCCTTATGTGGCTGCTCTGCCAAACATCCTTCAGGTCTGTCTGGAAGACATCTACCTCTGGCAGAATATTGTCTGAGTTAATAGCCACCTTGATATTAACACAGAATAAAGGGGCTAAGATGCCTAGAAGGGGGTGAATGATCTGTAGGTAATAAGGAAAAAAGCACCAAAGGAGGAAAAAAAATCAAAATTAAACCTTTCAGATGACAAAATGGGGCCTAGGCAATTGAAAGACATTCCATGGATCTGTCATTTGCTTTTGTTTTGCTTTAAGCTTTCATCTCAATTTAACCCACTGTTCTACTAGATAGTGGTTTTGTTCTGGCTTTTTGGCATTCTAAACTATGATGCCATCAGTGATATGAACTATACCATCTAATTCATTTTAACTATATTAACCATGCTCTCTGGAGCACTTCTGGAGACAATGACATTACAAAGAGTAACCTCAAAAACTGTATCAGCCAATAGGTGTACTGAATATGCATAGTTTGGAACTAGCTCAACCTAATTTAATCTGTTAGAGTCCTTGGATACCATTAAGCAGAGAAGTACCTAGAATTAGGCATTCTTTCTGTGACTAGTGATAGTATTTAATTTTGATCAACTTAGTTAGATTTTGAAGGTCTACATGTATTAACCTGTCTTTCTTTGCAGCTGCTGGTATGCAATGTATCAGTGTAGATGCATATAACGCTGGTTTGTTTCACTATGATTCTCATAGCTTTCATGCATTTTTTCTTACTCAGCTGCAGCTCTGAGTGTAACAGGACCTCTTTTTGAAATATGATTTAAAGATATCTCAGGCAAAAACTTAATATGATAGTTACTATGCAGACAACCAGTTTATTCAGATAAATATATTTCTGTAAAATGTCATCAATATATTGCAATTCATGTTCAACATTCTTTGCCTTGTATTTCTATACCAGCAGTGAAGTACTAATCACAGACACTTTGTGTCCTACTGACACTACAATATTGTTTTCAGAAATAGGCGGTTTTGTGCTAAAATTATATTTGTTGTCTGAAGAATTAATCAACTAATTGCACCCTTTACTAGTTGAATAGCTATCCAAATGTTTTTGCTGGATATTCTTATAAATGTCCACATATACATGTATGTATTCTGATTCTTCGGATTTTCAGCACTATCATATTTGTAGCCTCAACATATCACTGTAACACTAATACATCCTTTTCCCATTAAGTTGTTTTCTGCATGTGGTTCACATGTTTAAATGAGGCAAAAAAAAAAACAAATGCCACAGCTTTTGTCATACCTTTCCATTCTTTTCTCCAACCCATGTTCTGCCTGCCTCACCTATCTTCATACCCATGGAAATGTCAGCTCACTAATGTAGGAACTGGAACATCTATGTTAGTTTTATCAGTTCTTTTACACATGATCACAGGAGCTGCAGTGTCCTTCTTCCAACACCTTTAGATTTGATTACATTACATTAAAGCAATGGTGTGTTGTATGAGTGGCTGAAAATCACTGTGGTCCTGTTCCTAAAATATTTTCTTGAAAAGTACAGAATAGTGAGCTAGACTGAGGGTGACTTAATGCCACAAGTTTTATTGGCATAAAATGGTAGGTGTTGTCTAAATAATTATATATGAGAATGAGATCCAAGATTCCTTGGAAGGTGCTGTCCATGCAATTATATTAGAATTATACAGCCACACTGTTATATCTGATCAGAGCTGGATCATGGTCACATGGGCAATAGACAGGGTAATGTACCAGTCCCCCCACACACAAATGCACAGGCATTCTGGTATCCCATTACTTGGCTCTATCCCCATTTGCCATAAACACTGTTCAAAATTGTCAGTGTTCATATATTTTCTTCTTTACTTTTGCAATAAATACAGATACATTTAATTTAAAACTTCTATTTCAAATTGTATACCACAAACACTGATGAGCATTTGCTAAACAAAATAACTCTGACAGTGAAAACAGACTTTACATGAGCAGCAGTAAACTTCAATGCCTGTGAAACTCACATTCATTGAAAATACATTTGGCCAGTGGTGGATGAAGTGTACCTTGGACCTTTGGCTGTTTTCAAACCATGGGCTCCTGCACACATTTTTAAGACCATGCATAAATACATCTGTTCCTTGATTCATCTTACTGATTGTATTGAATTATATTCCTTGTTTAATAAAGCAACATTTGTTAGGGTGCATTTTCAATTAGTAGTTTTGAGCATTTTTTCCAGTAAACAGTGAAACAAAATGTGTGACCCAATAATGACAAAAATACTATTTTAAGAACATTTCAACCATAAAATAACACTCAAACTGCTGTCATTATAATTTACCAATATCCATCAATATGTACAATATATGCAGAAATAAAAGCCATATGAATAATTTCATATTAATGAGAACTATTACTAATGCAGCGATTGCTGCTGGCAAACAACTTTGCATTTCAGTGCTTCAGCTACAAATGCAGTACCTGCTGCCCTCGAATGATAAATTGCCTGTTACATTAAAAAAGTGTGCTGTTGATATTGCCATTACATGCTCCATATTGGATGAGTTATGCAATAGTGAATGGCTGCCAAATGACAACACATTCGTAGTTACTCGACATGTAATCCTGGAAACCATTAAGGAGCCTAGTCCAAATTCCGAATTGTTCTAAAGCACTATCTGGCTGAGTAACTTGCTAAATTTCTCATAGTAAGTAAATGAAAGTAGAAAGGCAAACCAAGGCAGGCAGATGAAACTGGTTAAACACAAGCCAAATAATCCAAATAGAAGAATAACCAGTAAACATGGATGAATCCAATAAAGTTGCAGTTCCAAAGTTTAACAAAACATCATAAAAAATGCTAAAAACATCCAAGAGAAAGACAAACACTTTCACACCTATCCAGGTACTTCTTCAGATCTAATAAAAGAAGTATAAAATGCTGCTTAAATACACACAGTTTCGGGTCCACCTCTTAAGGTCATGTGATATAAGCAGTGGTCTTAAAGGCACATAGTCATTTAGACCCATCCCTCTGTCACTTTGTAATTCTAAAATCCATTGAGTTGCAATGCATTCTGTTTTAGTGCTGACATCACCACCTCTAATGCTAGCATTAAAAAGTTGTAGCACAATAAACTTAAATGTATGGGTACTTCCAGCAACTAAAATATGTTTTGACAGTGCATTTGTTTTATCTTTTCTACAGACATCATAGATGTGTTCACATACATGGTCGTTCAAAGCTCTGCTAGTTTTACCAACATAAAAACTTTTACAAATAGAGCAGCTAGCTAAATAAACAAGATTTCAGCTCTTATAATTTGCAAAGAAATTGAATTTATAAACTTGCTTAATCTCAGGATGTTCAAATCTATCAGTAGTTTCAATAAATTGACACATATTACAGTCTCCACAAGGGTGAGTTCCTATTCTATCAGTAATTCTTGGTTGCTTTTTTTTTTCTTTTCTCAAAAGTTTTTTTTATTTTTCAAATACATTTGAATACATCTCATAGTATTCATACATAACATCTTAAATAACTATGTACACTATTTACATTAGCCTGACACTATAACAGATCTTAATGTATACAGTTACTTTATAAGTATGTTCAATCCATTATCAGAGTGTCTGATCAATTATTGTATAGTGTTAATCAACGTTAAGACTTTTCCCCAAGGGTTGTTGATAAATGGCTTTGGATAAATTCTTAGTTCTTTAATTTTAATTTCCAATAATGCTGTGGTCTTCAGTAGACTGTAGAAGTCTTCCAAAGTTGGTATTGTGTTTGTATTCCATCTTCTTGTTATACACTTTCTTGAAATTGCAAGTATAGTCCATACTAGATACATGTTTGACCTATTCAAATGAGGACCTTTGTTCACATTTAATAATATAAGAGCTTTACTTAAATTACATGATTCATTAAATAAAGCTTGTAGAAAGTTATTGGTACCATTCCAAAATGGCTTAATTTTAACACATTCAAATGAAATGTGGTTCCAATCTGCATTGTGTACCTGCTCACATCTCCAACACATTCCTTTTATGGAAAAACTAATTTTACTGATTCTGTCTGGGGTTAAGAATGCTCTATGCAAGCATTTCCAATTAAAAACTTTCCAGTATTGTGTAAAGGATGTATATTTTATCTATAAGATATTTGTTTTAATATCTTCAGTTAACTGTATTGAGTGTCCTTTTGTTACATATTTCCAATATGAGGTTTTGGGTGTTGTTTTACAGTTTATCAATATTTTGTAAAATTTTGAAATACTGTTTCCCATGTCATAGTCATTATACATGATTTCATATATGTATTTCATAAATTTAGGTATTTCTTTAAATGAAGAATTGTTAATTATTCTACTTAAGTCTTGTGAATATGACAGAATACTCTGTAAAGTTAGCCAATCCTGTTGTGGAATTTTGTATGTTGTTTTTATTACTTTCATATCCAAAACTTTTAGTCCTTTGAAACATTTGAGCCAACAAACAAATCCTTTCTGTTCCCAGGAATTAATAATTTCTCTAAATATTTTATGTGGAAAGTTCTTTGTGACTATAAATGGTGTTAAAAGATCAAACCAGATTTTTAAATCTATATTTGCATTAATAAATTTCCTGAATGAGTCAATATAATAATTAATTATACGAGTTTTAGTGGGTTTAGTTGTGTTATATTGCATACTAATACATATGTGCCATGGCAAATTCTTTTTATCTATTTGAATTTTTTTGTAAATCAAATTAATTTCTTGATATTATAGTTAGTATTTCTTTCTTGTTTTAGATATTGTTATTTCTTGTTTTAGATATTGATGCTTTTATATATGTTTCTATATCAGGAACGTTTAATCTTCCCTGTTTCCATGGGCTGATGTGATTAATTAAAGCTATTTTGTTTCTTTTGGGAAACCATAAAAATTTTATTAAGCATGAATTTACTTTAAGTATATTCCTTTCTGCTAACAGTTGTATGACAAGGCTATATATAGGATCTTGGGCAGTAAAACTATTTTATTAAATGTAGTCTAGCTTCAAATCTTAATATTATTTTGTTCCATTTTTCCACAAAGATTTTAATGTATTGATGATATGATTGTAGTTTTTTGAGACTAATCCATTATTATCCTTGCATAACTCAATTCCTAGATATTTTAAGATAGATTCTTGTTTCCCTATGATGTGATCCCCCTTAGTCTGCAGTTCTTTTTTTATTTAAAAATAAAAAATTTGATTTTGATTTATTGAAATGGAGTCCTGAAGTCATGTGAAATTTGTCAATTAATATATCTAATTCTTCTAACATCTGATAATGTTAGTAATATGTCATCAGCAAATAGCATTACTTTAGAATTGTATTGTCCATAAACATCTCTTCCTTTGATTTTTATATTGTTACAAATTGAATCTGCCAATATTGGCATGGGACATGGGACATCCTTGTTTAGTGCCTTTTGTTATATGTATAGATTCAGAGGTAAAAGGACCTAACTTGACATACGCTAAATTATTTGTATATATATTCTTTAGGAGATGAACGAAGGATGCAGGAAATTCAAATAGCATTAGGATTTTGAATACATAGTCCCAATTTAGGGAATCAAAGACTTTCTCTATATCTAAGCCAATTATGAGTGTTTATTTTCTTTATTTTCCTTATTAACATAATCTATAAGAGAAATTATCCTTTTAATATTGTGTGTGTCTATGTTATGTAAATCCAGTTTGATCATTATTTATTGTTTTGGATAGTGGTATTTTCATTCTGCTAGTTAATATTGTCATAAATATCTTATAGTCATTATTTAATAATGATATAGGTCTATATGAGGTACAGAGGTATGGGGATTTGTTTTTCTTTAGGATTGGTGTGATTAAGGAATATCTCCAAGAGGGTGGTATTAAAGCTAGTGACTGAATTTCTAATATGCTTTTATGAAGAGGGATAGTATCTTTGAAGGAAAATGTTTATATGTTTCCATAATTATGCCATCTATACCTGGAACTTTATTATTTTTACCCTCTTTTATTGTATCTGTAATTTATTTGTAGGATATGAATGCTTGCAGATCTAGTTTTAATTTTTTCTGGTATTTTTTTTATATTAGAACATTTTTCATCTAGATTTAATTGATTGATATGTATATTTTGTTTTTGGAAATATTCCATATAGTGATTTCTATAGGCATCAAGAATGTCAACTATATTCAAGACATTTTTCCCTTTCTTTTCATGGAAGATACTTTTAATGTTATTAGATTTGATTGTATTTTGATTCTTGTGGATAAATTATGTAGATATTTGGGAGAAGTGGCCAAGGTATTAATTTTTAGTTTTTCTAAAGCTAAATTAGTTTTATGTGTTAGAATTTCATTATATTTATTGTTTAATACTTCTACTTTCTTTTTCATCTCCAAATGATTTTGATTTTTTTCAGCTTTTGCTGACAAAAGTTTGGATTGTAGCTCTAATAATTCAGAATCCCATTCTCTGATTTTTTTTTTATACCAAGTTAGGGTTTACCATATATGTAAGCTTTTAATGAGTCCCATATCATTATTTTATTTATCTCTGTGGTGTAATTAATATCTAAGAAGAACTGTAATTCAGATAATAACCAGGGTTTGAACTCTTTAATTTTAGTTATATATGCTGAAATTCTGGAGTTAAAGATTAATGGTTTGTACTCATTTTGAAGTTTTAGTATCAATAAATTGTGGTCTGAAAAAGGGCAGGCAGTGATTGAGAAATGAATGATTTTAGAGTGTAAGTCATGGGCAGGAAATATTTTATCTATTCTAGTTTGGGTACCAAAGCTGTGATCTTGATGGGAAAACAACAAAGATTCATCTTCTTTAAATGTGAAAGTATCTACAAGATGAAATGATTCTACCCACTTGTTTAAAGCTTTTGATACAGCAGATGTATAAAGTGGTCTTTTATTTGTGGTTTCAGAAATATCATATATACAGTTAAAGTCTCCTCCTTATATTAAGTTAGCTTTATAATTATTGGAAATGAAATCCAAGTGTTTTTTAACAGTTCCTGTTCCAATGCCTGGGAACCAGTATAGACTGGCTAGGGTCAACATTCTGTTATTATATTTAAGTATTACTAATGCCATAAGGCCTTCTTTATCTTCATACTTATAAATGATTTCTGGGTTAATCACATTTGTTTTCCATAAAATTGTTACCCCTTTTGTCTTTGTCTTATAAGTGGATTGCGCCAATATCATATATTCCTTAGGATTCTATATGTAATTGTCATTTGTTTTGAAATGAGTTTCTTGAAGGAAGACAATTTGTGCTTTGTTCAGTTTTAAATATTTTAGTAGATTTGATCTCTTGCTAGTATTGTTTAAGCCATTGGTATTTAAAGATAATAAAGTTAAATCCATCTTAGGTTATTTAGACTATGTATTTTTTGTTGTGACTTGGGGAAGTATGATGATTTTCTCATATAAGTAAATGTGCATAACAATTCATATAATTGCTTTAATTTGAATTGTGGTTTTGTAACCCATTAAATCTTTAAATACCAATGGCTTAAACAATACTAGCAAGAGATCAAATCTACTAAAATATTTAAAACTAAAGTTGTTTTATTGTGACTATTAAACATTTTCCTCTGATAACTATAAAGTATATGTCTGAACTTTTAAAGGAAATTATCAGTTTTATACTTTGAGTGTTTACCAATAAAGTAATGTTTTGGTCAGGCATACTAAAATGTTTTTGTGAAATAAAACATTTAAATTAATAAATGTTAACAAAACTAAGATTCGCACTAGCCATAGAATGAAAATCATTCAGAATCCGATGGATAAATCTAAGTCCATGAGATTATCAATCATACTTTGACAATCGAGAACATCTGAGCTCCATAAATTGAATTATCATATGGAGAATATCTGTAATAGGAATAAGAAATATTTATATTATTTTGAACAGATATAGTATTATTGTAGATTAGACAGAATTCTAATACAATATAAATGTCTACTTATTGTATGTTGCATCTTTCAGCTTTTCCTGGTTAGGGGTCGCCACAGCGGAACTCTGGTCCCCTAATGATTGGCAGTTGATTTTTACGTGCTGAGTTGCCAGCCCTAATGCACAACCTTCAACGAAGGTACATCCATTCATGCATGTCTCCACGCAAAAGACGCTCTAGCTGAGAGTCGAACCGGTCAGCGTCTTACTGTGAGGTGACAACGCTACCACAGCACCACCACAGCGGTTTGAAAGATAGATGACAAGCAATTAAATCATAGTAAAGTAGGATGTATCATATATAAAACCTCAGTAAAAGATTATAGCACACAGTTATTTAACATATTCTCCCTTACTGATGAAGTCTTTCAAAATGTATTACTTAATATAAATAGATGGTAATAATATTTATACCTAATGTTTATAATGCAATGTATTTTGCTGGATATAACAAGTTATATTTCATTGTTTTCCAGCATTTAAGTAATCACTTTGTTTCTTGCTAACTTACTTAAAGCATCAGGCTTGTTTTATGTGAACATTGATAAAAAATAGTGTATTTTAATTATCAGTGCATCATCTTCCCCCATTTCATACACATAAGGATTTTTATATCTGTCATTTCTTATTATAAAATGAGTGAAATTATTGCTTAGAAACAACAAATTCACTTATTGTGATTAATGATTACAAGTTCCCTTTCATTATTCATAAGTTGCCATTTTATGGCATATACTGAAGGTTTTTAGATTTAAATGTCAGCGTTCTATTTTGTATAATCAGCATAAGGTTAAACTGAGTGAATATTATCAATTTAATACTATTTGTTCAGAATGTGATTGTTACATTCTGTGACATTCCTAGCTCAGGCTTCTATTGTTTCCCTTGAACAACTTTGTCAGTTTGATGTCATGTATAAAACATTAGTTACCTTGGTAACAGCTTAAGTATTATGTATAATCAGGATGGGTTACAAAACCACAATTCAAGTTAAAGCAATTATATGAATTGTTATGCACATTTACTTATATGAGAAAATCATCATACTTCCCCTTGATGTTCAATATAGTGTATGTCATTTATGACAAGTTAAAACAGTAGTGTTATTATACACAAGCCCATGTTATTAAACTGAGTGTCTACTCAATTTAATACTATTTGTTCAGAATATGATTGTTACATTCTGTGACATTTCAAGTTCAGGCTTCTATTGTTCCTCTTGAACAACTTTGTCAGTTTGATGTCATGTATAAAACATTAGTTACCTTGGTAACCACTTAAGTATTATATATGGTCAAGATGGGTTACAAAAACTACAATTTAAGTTAATGCAATTACATGAGTTGTTATACATATTTACTTATTTAAGAAAATCGTCATGCTTCCCCTTGATGTTAAATATAGTGTATGTCATTTATGACAAGTTAAGACAGTAGTGTTATTATACACAAGCCCATGTTATTAAATCCTGTCTTTAATATCTAAATTCAGCAGACTGCTTCATCTTATATGATGATTATATATTTTATGTCTAGATTTACTAAAATCATACATTACATAACTATTGTGTGTGTGTGTGTGTGTGTGTGTGTGTGTGTGTGTGTGTGTGTGTGTGTGTGTGTGTGTGTGTGTGTGTTTGGCTGTTACTTAGTTATTTGAGAGACCAGAAGCTGTAATTCTTATTCTTATTATTGGCTCCTTCCAAGCATGTTTATATAGTCCATAGACTTTAAATTATGAGACCCTTCTAGTTTCTTATTTGTTATAAATATATTTCCAACCTTACATACACACATATCAGTACTTCAAGCATGGGCAACAATGTCCATCCAGTTTTGCCAGAATACTATTCGTTACTTCATGTGGTGTGTTTCCAGGCTGTTCTTAAAATATCCAAACCAATGTTTGTCCTGTCCCATTTTACCAGCCTGTTCCATGCAGTGGCCACTCTGCCAGTGAACCCCTCAACACACCTTCCATTCCCACAGATATTTTCATGAAGGAAATCTGATGACTCTCTAGCACTTCCTGGCAACCCCAAACACCCCTAGAATCAGCTATCCCCATATGTCCAACACGTCTAAGCAAGCTCACCTCCCAGGCAACTGCAAAGGGTACTGCACAAGACCAAGTGCTCTTAGTCTTTCACAATAACTCAGACTTCCACTCTTATGATACTCTATCTCTGTTACCATAGCAACCTGGAAGCATTTGTTTCTGTTAGTGTGTCTGTGTACTGCATACCAGAGGCTCGCAATGCACTTGAAGCAAAGCTTCACTTCACTGCAACTTAAAGCCTAAATTCCCTCCCTTTCAGTGAGACAGCAGCTGGGAAAGGAATGGAGAGCAAACAGATAAAAAAAAACTCTCAACAAGACGCCTCAACAAGAGATAACACATTCTTCCAGCCTTCCCACCTCTCACTCAGCAAATGTATAGACAAACTATTCTCTGCCAAAATATCCCAAATTACAGTTTTATCCACCCCCATCCCATGGATCCATGCTAAAACACCAAATGTCTCTTCCTAATACACAAGCATCAGTAAATCTCGATCACAAGCTGCAACCCACAGCTTCCTGGAGATGAAAATGGCAACATACAACAGCTGCCAGACACAACTGCATCCACACATGCCATGTCAGGCTTAATGAAACAGCACTTAAAGCTATGATGTCTGCCATAATTGATATTAACTATGTTTAGACAGAATAATAATGATATTTGTACTAGCTGCCAGACACGGCTGCATCCACGCACACCATATCAGGATTGATCAAACCGCATTTGAAGCTATGATACCTGCCATAATTTCATTTAACTATGTTTAGACAGAATAATAATGACATTTGTACTAGCTGCCAGACCATACCTCTCAACCTGGAAACATCAAAAACCTGGACAAGGTCCATGAAAAATAGGTACAAATCTGTATGCTGATTAACATAAAATGTGCATACATAATTATGTAACCCCGCTCACTCTAATGAAATTGTGGGATGCCAACTTTCAAATTGAAACTGAAGAACCGCCAACCAAAATATGGCACCAGAGTCCCCCTGCAGCCAGTCCAATGTCCCATTACCTGGCTATTTTGCCCCATTTACCATAAACACTAATGTGTGCATGCATGCCGGTTTACTTCTACAGTGATTATTATTTGGATTTTATTTTTACATTTTATAGCACAATGCACAAACACTAATAGATATCTGCTAAACAAAGCAATACTGTCTCACAATGAAAATAGACTTGGCATTAAAACTTCTCTGCACTTGAAACTCACATTCATTAAAACAGCATTACAACCCACACCACATCAAAGAAAATGCATCTGGCCAGTGGTAGATAAAGATGATCTTTGGGTTATTTTCAGATCATAGACCCCTTGCACACAAAGCAAGAAACATGCATGCGTTCTTTGATACACCTTCCTGACTTTAAATTATATTCCCTCTATAATACAGTACACTTGGTAGACTTACGTTATTGTGCATTTTAAATGTATTACTTGAACATTTTTCCAGTAGGCAATGAAACAAAATGCATGAACCAATAATGACAAAACTGCCCAGTTCAGAACATGTCCATCATAAAAGTTTACTTCTACACACACAATATATATATAGATTGACAGTAGTGTAAGCCAAATCTTAACATTTTTGCAATCACAGAATAATGTCTGCAATGTGAAACTCATTAAAAACCACAGTGCTGATTGCCACTGCTTAAGAGGTTTCATGGAATTTGTGACCTCTGGCTCTAACTCTGACCCATCTTTTTATACCTAAGTCACTCTGAATCATTAAAAGAATCATGTCATTTTCATTAAAGCTTATGCTGCATTGCTCTGTATCTTATATTGATTCTCTGGGTTTTTAATATTAGTCTGAAATACACTGCAATTTTGACTTCTGAGGGAAGATGCTATTTGTTTGCTTGATAATTAAAAAGAATTGAACCAATCTTACTTGGAAGGGTTTACTGTTAGTATTAATGTAAAGAATGATAGGTAATGTAGAGTACAATGTGTTACAATATTTGAAAATATAGAGGCAAGAAAGGGTAATTGACATTTTGTTACAGTTTTCTCAAATGTATAAACTGTACTACCAGTAAAAGTTGCTTTTGTGGCAAAGCCTAAATATAAAAGCAGACATGGCAGACAGTAGTTAATATGTAAGGAGAGGTGGTATTTAATACATAAAGATAAATTGAATACAACATAGTCAGATACTACTCAGTGGACAGATAAAGAGCCATCTGTTTCATAAACAGAAAAAAACATGCTGCTAACTGCAAACAGCGTTCCAATTCCAAAGTGAAATGTATATATCTTTAAAGTTTGCCCAATGCCATCTGAAACAAGAAAATACCTTACCCTCTGCAAGCAGCAGTCCTGTTACTGGTGTGGCATCAATTAAAAAAAATCTAACATTAAAAGTTTATTAGAAACAAACACAAATGAACAGAGCTGAGTGTCACCAATTCCAAAAAAGTAACATTAAAAGTTTTGCCTCACATCACTCATGTGTTACAAATATAGCAATAAAAAGTAGAAATGAATGCAAATTAATGGAGCTACAGTGCTAACGATTCTAAAAAAATGTAACAAAAAGTTTTGCTTTACAATATTCCCTCTATATGCATTCAAGTTTAAAAAGGTACAAGTTAAGGCACAGAAGTAGTCATTCAAATAATTTTTAACTTCACCACCCCACCCCCACAATAAAAGAAAAACATTCCATAAAAAGCAATAGTAACACCACCAGCGCATGAAACAAAGACACCTAGAGTAGAATGTAGACAAGGAACAAAAACACATGTAAAATGGAAAAAACAGATCAGTTGTACTGTATTGTAAATGTTCTACTTTTCCTTACCATCATGCAAGTCTTTACTTTTGTTGAAAGTCACAGATGTGGCATAAAAATTTTTTTCAAAAGCTTGAATTTCATCCCTTTGCAGTAAAACTTAGTCCAGCAAGGTGGATGACTATAAATAAAGCAGAGTAATTCACACCACACATGTCCATAAAAGTGACAGCGTTGTTTGTCTTTTTGGCTTTTCCCTGTTAGGGGTCACCACAGCGGAACTCAGGTCGGCTAATGACTGGCAGTTGATTTTTATGGTGCCGAGTTGCCAGCCCGACGCCCAACCTTCAGCGAAGGCACGCCCATTCACACATGTCTTTTGGAGGCCACTTGACTGCGGGGAGGACATGCAGACTCCACACAGAAGGCACTCCAGCCAAGAATTGAACAGGAGAACCTCTTGCTGTGAGGCAACAACGCTACCATTGTACCACCGCAGCTCCGACATAAAAGTAACAGTGCGACCTAAAAATAACATCAACTGTACTTTAAATGTAGTTTATTCAATATTATAATAGTGTAGTCTGCATTATTAAAACATAACTATAATGTTTATATGGCACAGGGTGGATTAATGTATATCTGGCTCAGGATGAACACACAACATTTTGAAAGGAAAGGGAGGTCATTAGAAAAATACCATTTCCAGGATTGCATTGGCCTTTGAGCTAATTATTTATCTTGAAGCTGCCTTGCATAGAAATTGGGTAAACTTTCCTCCAACAGACAGTAGACGATCTGGGTGTATGCCTGTCTCCACGCCACGCTTGAAGCAGCAGTCCAATGATCGCTCTGCAGTCCAATTGCTCGCAGATCCATTCAACTGAAAAGATAAAAATAAATGATGCTGTAACACTGTTTCCTTCTTGCCCACAGTTCCATTCACACAGTAACAGCCAGCTAGAAATGCATGCTAGCCCTTGAGCTCAATTCCAACAGGCTGGCGGAGCTGATGTCATTGTGCACATGATGACATCAGCTCAAAAGCAGGGAAAAAACATTAAAAATAAAGCTAGGAAAAATTGGAAATGAAGGGGTGCCACTTGAGAATTGTGGCACCCCATTATTTGGACCCCAAAACTCGGTAAAAACCAAGTAATTCAGTATGGTTGGGAGGTATGTGCCAGACATAGCTGCATCCATGCACACCATATCAGGACTGATCAAACATCACTTGTAGCAGTGATACCTGCCATAATTGATATTAACTATATTTAGACAGAATAATGATATTTGTAGTTTGCTACTATTATTTAACCAGGATATAGATGGCATTTCTAAATCATACTTTAACTGAAGAAGGCATTAGTCTCCATAACAGCATATTTTTCCAAAACACTCTACTGTTACTGTTATTATTGAGTCTGAACTCTGATGAATGGTAAATTACTTAAATTATTATAAGTAAAATCAATGAAAAATGAACAAGATAAGTATTCATTGAGTTCAAGTAGGAAAATAGAAACTTCTATGTTTGTATTATATGTTGCATTGTTTGGCTTATATATAATGTAAATAGTAACCTATCTTGACCTACCTTTATTTATGAGGAATTATTGGACTCTTTGAACAATATGATTAAATCATTACCATTTCTCAGTTGTTTAAGAAACCCTCCTTTTTTAAATAAAAACAGATGATAAGTGATGTACCATATCAGTTGATACTTTGAGTTGTAAGAGTTATTTTTTTGGGACAGCTATCTTGGAATCAGTTTTTTGTTTCTTCTTTCTAGCATCAGTCCAAGGATTTGCTTCTTTTATTCTTTTAAGAGTAGGGGCCATCCATTACATTTCTTCTGGGATAGACACTATGCTGTTGTTTTGATGAATATAGAAGCTTCTTTTAAGTCATTAAAGGTTCTCATCTCATTGGCAAAAAGTATTTTTATCTTGGCTGTAAAGACCAGCTGTGCTTTAATATGGTTTTGTTTCAACAGTTTTATTATTGGCCAGACTTTTTTCCTTTGTTCTAGTATTCTGGAAGAATAATCATTGTCAAACCTTATCAGGCTTTGATTGTATTTTAAGGGTGATTTTCTCCAGGCAGATTTTAATATTAGTTTCTTGTCCAGAAATGAAATACATTTTATAACTATGGATCTAGGTGGAGTATTTGTTGAGTTCGAAGCAGGTTTCCTCAGTGCTCCATGCACCCTTTCAATTCCAAATGAAACTCCCTCTTTCAAGTCTAAAAATTCAGGAATCCATGTTGTTAAGAATGAAATAATGTCTTCTCTTTCAGTGTTTTCAGGCAGACCAAAGATCCTTATGTTGTTTCTCCATTCCCTGTTTTTTTATGTCATCTATTTTAAGCAGCAATATATTCTGTTTAAGCAGAAATTTTTTGGGAATTCTTCCTCTTTGAGTCTCCCTTTAATGTCATTTAGAGACGTCTCTATATTTGTTATTTTTGCATGGTGTTGCTGTAATAGTTCCTTAATAGTATCAGTCTGTTTTTGATAATTTAATTTGAGGTTTTCTAAGTCATTTTTAAAGCCATCCATCTTCAAAGATAGTTCTTGTAAGGTAGATGTCATTAATTGCAGTTCTTTTTTCAAAACAGCATCTAGATGAGAATTCCTTGAGTTGTTCATATTCAGTGACTCAATATATCTCCAACTTACTTAACAGGAAAATGTTTGTATATATCCACCAAAAGTGATATTTATGTAGTTTAGTAGTTTATCTATAGATTTCTGACATTTTAAACTTGAAAATAATAACATTTTTCCTATATTATTATACTAGTTTATGGAGCTCTTAAAATTCACTGCTCTCAGTTGACCATCTGGGCTCCGCCCCCCACCTTGGTTTCTTTTGAATAGGTTTATAGCACAACAATTTTTTCAAAGAGGTACTGTTCTTAAAATAAAATTTAGGAACCTCACCTAAAATAGTTTTGTTTCTGTCATCACATGTAAGGACATGCCAGATCTTTTAAATAATTTTACAGACAGAGCTAACATAATTTGAAAAGGCAATGCTCAGTCTCAGAGTGTCTCCTTGTGACACCCTAGAACTCTTGACCTCTGGGTCTTGATGAGAAAAATATGGTTTGGCTTGGGCTTTCCTATTAGATATAACCCCTTGTCAGGGTACATCTATTTCATGCTGTTGGTAGCCTCTATTACTAAAATCATGTGCCAGTTCATCAAAAGCAGATACCATACATTCATCATATGCACTGAGCCTGGCATACCTAAGGAACTGTCCTTTCAAAACATTCCTAGGAATATGTTGTGGGTGCATACTCTGCCTATGTAAAATACTACATTTTTTATAAGATTTTTTGTAAACTTGAGTGGCTAAACTATCCAATTTCTTAGTGATTTTAACATCTAAAAACTCAATACTCTCAGCGGAGTACTTAGGGGTAAATCATAGGAACATAGTTGCCTGGTCCAGGTATTCAGCAAAATCATGCAGCATAGAAACAAAACCTACCCATATAAAAAATATGTCATCCATAAACCTGGCATAGTATAGAATATACTGTTCAAAATGGTTGCTGTCATTAAAGACAAAGAGTCTGTTCTAATAAGCTAGCCCTAGGTTTGCAGAATTATTGGCACAGGGTGTGCCCATCGCTACACCCACCCTCTGCTTGTATAGCTGATCATTAAAAATGAAAACACTGTTGTTCAAAATCAAATTGAGAAGTACGTGTATGAGATAAATATGTCCTGCACTGTAATCAGAATATTTAGACAAGAACAAAGTGAGAAATTCAATCCCTGTGTCATTAGGTATGACTGTAAAAAGTGATACCACATCCATTGTAACCAGCAGAAAATTGTCACTACTGCTGGCACTGGAGCACTCAAATAAAGGTGTTTAAAAAGTGCTTAGTATCTCTAAGAACAGTGTTAACTTTATCAAATACTGGTTGCAATTACTTTTCAACATAAATAGATAAGGGTTCAGTTGCCCAAAGATGGCCAGAGACAACTGGCCTCATCAGAGGATTTTCCAGGGATTTGTGAATTTTGGGGAGGCCATGTAAAATAGAAATGATAGGGCATTCAGTCAGAAAATATTCAAACAATTCCTTGGTAATACTACCTTCCATCAACAAATCATGTAAATTAGAACAAATTCTTGATAACTTATCAATGTCAGATTTAGAACAAACAGCATAAGTAAAACTATCAGATAGCATATTACACATGCTCTCAGTGTACCTAGAGATGATGTCCATCACAACTATGGTGCCCCCTTTGTCAGCAGGTGTAATATATACATGTTGCATTAAAGTTAAATCAATGAGGGCCTTAAACTATGTGTCTGTAAAGTTAAAATAGTCTCTACGATGTTTACTTCGCAACAACTTATGTATATCTTGTTCACAAAGTTTCAAAAAAGTCTCAACCAATGGTGAATTCACTGGAACAAACTGACTAGATCTCTTAAAAACATCACTCTGAACACTGGAGTTTAAATCATACATCAGTTTCAAAGAAATACTCTAGACAAATAATCTCAAATCAGTGAGCAGATCACATAAAGAAGAGCCTTTGGAAGGAATTAAAGAAAGCCCTTGTTTAACACTTGTCATTGTTCATTTGGTAAAGTAATGGTAGTTATGTTTACAAATCTGGGCCAATTTCCAGCTGCCCAGCCATCAATGTTCATTTTTGAACCTGCCTGCCTCTGCTCTGTGATTGATGTCCCTTCTCTTTACCAGGTAAAGGTTCTGGTAGGCACACATGTTAAATATGTCCATACCAAGTAGATTGTAAATTTTTGATGACTGAATAGGTAGTAGATAGTAGCTAAATGAAAGTGTAAAGATTCACACCTGACACCCTTACCACAGGAAAAAGCTCATTAACAAGACGGAGCTTTACTCTTCTGTGCAACTGCCAAAGTAAGTTTTTAACTAAATACTGAAATCCTTTACAATCCAATATTGTAGTTAAAACTGTATCACAGTGCAACAATAACTACATAATGGATGTTCTGATCATCACCACTACAAATAAAACAGTCTGTATATCTGACAAATGTCAGCCTCTCTGCAGTTTCTGGAGGCTGTAAATAAGGTACCGTAAAATATATTACTAAAATGAAACATGTCTAGATTATATTACACAACTCAGGCCTATTAATGAATTAATTCACTCTTTAGTGCAATGAATAAAGAAAAACAATCAAGGACACTATAAATGTTGCAGATGCTTTTTTTCAACAGTTCATAAGTTATAGATGAATCAGAAATATTACTGCATACAGCATATGATTTTTTATTGGGGGGGGGGTCTTACATGTTTGCATTAGACCTACAGCTCATTGTTGACTTCCCTATGTATTCTCTGTCATTAAGAATAGCTATCCCACCTGAGGTCACTCATTATAGGTCTGACTTACATGATTGGCTAATAATGCTGTATTGTTGCAGCACACACCTCCAGAGTCAAAAGAGCCAGATTGTGGACAAATAGGGACCAATACAAAACATTAACATATGCGAAAGATGCAATTATATAGCTAAATTGGAGGCTAAGCTCTCTCCACCCAAGACTGGAATAGGCAGTCATGAGGAGAAGGTTAACACTTGCACCACACCTCCAGCCTCACATAGACATACTAAACCAGCACTGGCAAAAAATGCACATAAATACACAAAATCATACTCGGAGGCTCTAAATAAAAACCTGCAAAAGCATCAGAGACCTCCAAAGCAGACACCCAAAAAACCTGCACCTCCCGTCACAAACCAGACAACACATAAAACACAAAATCAGTGTGCTGCACAATCACAGCCCTTAAGGTGAAATAACATACCTAACACACTAGTAATAGGTTGACTCTATAGTCAGGCACACTGATGTCCCACTCACTAGGCTGGACAAGGGGAAGGTTACTGTTAGCTGCCTGTCGGGAGCCAGAATCCGCCACATAACACAAGCACTCAAGTCACTCCAGAACAAATACAAATATGACTCTGTCATTGTTCATGTTGGTGTAAATGACCTGAGACGAACCCTACATGAAAAGAGACATAGAAGAGCTCTCTGATCATGTAGTCCAGGCGGGTATGACCCTGACCCTGAGTAGCATCCTGCCCTCATCAAGAATGATACCATAGTATAAAGAAAAAATTATCAATTTCAACAACTGATTAGGCTTTTGGTGTCATTAAAAGGGGATCCAGTGTCTGTCAGCCTGGGACGACATGCTTGACAAGCCTTATTGCTTTGCAAGTGACAGCTTGCACCTGTCACCCCTAGACTTTCAAATACTGGCCAAGGCTCTTTCTGCCCCCATAGTGCCTTTTTTAGGCAAGGCTCAAAAGTCAAACCCACCTCCGTAACCAGCACAAATAAAAAATGAGGGTTATGCTACTCAACGCCAGGAGTTTAAAATCTCAAAATGCATGCTCTCAAAGCACTCCTCAGTATGGAGAAAGTCGATATCTGTGCAGTAACTGAAACCTGGTTCAAGGCTCCACAGAGCACCCCAGCACTACCGGACTACAACTCATACCATGCATTTCGGCCACAGAACATGGACCAAAACACAAAAGGAGGGGGTGTATCCATATTCATCAAGGGTATCTACACCTCCTGGTTAGTGGTGCAGCATGATACCTCTGAGATCATCCATGTGCAACTAACATCGGGCAAATCTGCAATGCAAATTGTGGCCTGCTACAGATCACCTCAGCCTCTCCACAGGCTATGTGCCCATAGAATGGAGCACAGCAATGGTTATTCCACTTCATAAACGAGGGGCCACAACTGACCCTGGTAACTATTGCCCCATAAGCCTGACTAGCCTGGTCTGCAAGCCTATGGAGCACATCATCAGGGAACTTATTAACAAAGACATTGGGAACCTCCAAACACTTGACCAAACCCAGATCAGCTTTGTTAAGGGCAGATCATGCCTACTAAACCTGGTTGACTTATTCGAGACAGTCTCCAAGGCCATAGATGAGGAGAAGGTGGTTCACACAGCCTACCTTGACCTCACCAAGGCATTTGACACCATTCCCCACTCAGAAATTATAGAAAAACTCACCAGCCTGAACATAAAACCCTACATCATGAGATGGGTTGCCAACTGACTTACAGATAGAATTCACATGGTAAGAATAGCGGGCTCCAGGTCCGACTCTAAACCAGTCACAAGTGGTTTCCCACAAGACTCGGCCCTGGGACCCCTTCTTTTTGGCATATACTTCTCAGAAGTACAGGCAAACACAGGAGGACCATGGCTAACCAAGTTCGCCGATGACTGCAAACTGGGAGCCATAATTGACTCTCCGGCTGACATGGACATTCTCCAAAAGGGCCTTACTGAGACAGACACCTGGTGTCAAAGTCATGGTCTCAAGCTAAATGCCAAAAAATGCATAGTCATCCCATTTGGGAAAAACAAAACACCCATGAATTACCACATAGGTGGCAGCCCCCTTAATACAGAAGAGGTAATAAGAGATCTGGGGACCCAGGTAGATAGTAATCTCTCCTTTGACAATCATATTGCCAAAATAGTTAGGAAATCCTTCTATGTAGCCCATCTAATTACTAAAGGGATTGCATCTAGAAATAAAGAGGTTATAGTGCCCCTCAACTCATCACTCATTGGACCCATCATAGAGTACAATGCCCTATTTGGGATTTACCTCACAAGACACTTCCAACAGCTGGAAAGACCACAAAAGTACCTCACCAAGAGGATTACTGGCCTCAAACATATGTCCTATGCAGCCCGACTGGAAAAACTCCGGCTGTACTCAGTGGCATATCGCTTACTCAGAGGTGATCTCTGCCTGACTTACAAAGCTATGTCCAACTCAGAATTAATGGACATGCTCCACCTAATGAAATCCAAGTCACTGCAAGCCACTCACTCTGGTGAGCTAAACCTCGCCACAACAATACATAGAGCATGCTGGAGGGATAGATTCCTGTCACAGAGACTCCCCATGCTTTGGAACAAAATTCCTAACTACATTAGGCAGAGCCCCTCACTAACACTCTTCAAGAGAAACATTGACGAGTGGATGGGTAACAGAAAATACACCCCTGAGTTCACTTCATTGGCTCTTCTTGACAGAGGCTCAGTTAATTAAGCAATGGGGCGGCAAAAGCTGACACACTCTGGCTAGGCTTATAAATGCCTTCAGGCAGATAGCCTAGTACCTACCTATGAACCTATGAACCTATTAACCTAATATATGATAATGAATCAGGTACTTGCCAGCCATAACAACATCCTATTACTTGGTTGTCTCTACTCACTTACTGTAACACTATTAAAACCTGTCAGTGTACATGCTATTTTTTTTTTTACTTTTGCAATTACCACAGAGATTTGGAGTCTGTTTAATACTTATTTCAAATTTTATAGAAAATACACATTTGAGAGCTATTTTCTGAGCAAAACAAAACAGTCTCACAGTGAAAACAGACTTCATATGAGAAACAGTAAACTTCTATTCCCTTGAGACTCAAATTTAGTAAAAAATGGATCTAGCAACCCAATAAATTACAAGAGATGTACTGGGTTCATACTCAAATATACACTAATTAGTACTTCATAACATGCTATGTGAAGTGCGCAGGAATTCAAACCAGAAATTTGCAATGTATTTGCTAACAGCTTGGGACACCCCAGTAGACAAAAATAGCCCAAGAGTACTGTCTGGTGAAGTAACTTGCAGAGTAATATAGAAGACAAATGAAGACCAAGGGAATCAAATCATGTGTTACAGGAAGCAGTTCATACCTTATTTGTTAAATGCTAGACAAGCTGTTGAAGCCTAAAATTACTGCATTTCATACCTGTGTGCCTGCAAATAAGGTAAATTAAAAAAAATAGATTCATAGTTGAAATATTAACATTAAACTCAGACGTCTTGCTATCCAATTTACTCACAGCTAAATAATAAACATACTGTCAACATTCAACAAAACAACAAAGTCAAGGGTCACATACATATCATTTCCTTCTTTTATGCCATAAGTACTCTTGTTCAAAGGTAGTTAGTGGGCTTGCAGTCCAGGGGACCATTAAACAGCACAGCCCATATTTCCAATTGTCCCAAGGTACTGTCTGCTTAAGTTACTTGCTCAAGAACAAGGCATAAATAAGAGGTAAAATCAAAGATGTTCTGCAAAACTGGACACTGATAAGAGCAGACTACTCTAAATCAGTTTAAAAGTTAACAGAGTAACAGGTTTTACATCAACATGTATTTTATTGATTTATCCCTTGTTAATCAGATTAGTCCCACTAGGCTAGTGATTTCTTTTAGGGGAGACCCAAGGTGGTATTTGTGCTACTATGGCAAATTTGACCTAAGCATCAGAAAACCTCACCTACTTTTGGTCGTTGGCAGATGGATTTGTGCATTACACATCCTGACTTCCTGTTTTCTGTCCAAGCATGGAGGCAACCAGGAGGAACGGGGAGAAAAGATGGCTGATTCAGCTTTTGCTGAAACTGGAGTGAAAGTTGTTGAAAATGTAGTTGAAATGGTAGAATTGCTATCACAAGGTTTTCTGAAGATGTACGTTCAGAAAAAAAACAGTGATATTGGAGGAAAAAGCAGATTGATGCTGAAACAGAGAAAGAATCAGAGGAAAACTTCCAGTAAAGAGTGTTTGAAGAACAGATAGTTACCTCTGAAAAATGCATAATTACAACCCTGCGATCAGGGGAGGGGTTTGCGGGATGATTATTTGGAAGAAATGGCAAACCAAAGTGAGCCAGAAAATGGAGCAGCAATTTCATTGAAGGATATTATGGAAAAAATAGAAGAAGAAAAAGGAGAAGAAGAGACTGTGCCAGAAAAAGTTCAAGAGACAAAAATGTATGCACAAACTGTTGTAGAAGGAACAAAGAAGAAAGAAGGAATAAAAGAAACAAAAGAGAAGTATACAGTACATGTGAGCAGTATAAAAGAAAAAAGTTTGGACAGATATGAAATTTGGGACTCTGTCATAGCACCTCTGGGTGTCAAAGCAAAAGAGGTAAGAACACTTATTTTAATTAATAAAGAGATTTTTTGTGACTTGATATTTGAGACAGTGCAGACCAAGGAAAATGTTTTGGGTGCATATGAACAAAAGAAAAATATTTATCCATGGTCAGAATATGTGGTGCAAGCTTTTTATAGACAAACAAAAAAGAATAATGATCCAGTTTAGAAAGGCAGTTAACTATATGTAAAGAAGTAATGGACACTGCAGAAATATATGATGAAAGAGGACTGGGGGATGGGAATGTGGAATAATACTGCAAATGGAAAATGATAATGTTATGCATCTACCTAGTAATAGGAGTCTGGCGAAATACAGGAGTTAACCAAAGACTGGTTATTTTTGTAGAAAAATTATCATTTGATAAAAAAGATGTTATTTATGTGATAAAAGAGGGCATGATGCAAGCAATGTGATTTAAAGTAAAAAATGTGGCAGTACTGGCCATTCATGGCTAGAAAGTGAAATGGATGTGCAAGAAAATGAAAAGGAAGTTATACAGCAAAAAGAGACAGAAGAATGTGCTTTACAAGAAGATGTACTGATAAAGAGGTTGTACATGGAGTTAAAGAAAATAACAAGGAAATAGAAACTGAGGAGATAAGTGAGGAAGAAACTGGCTGGCTTACAGTAAGAAATAAAAAGAATTCAATAGGGAAAAAGAGTTAAGGAAAGGAAAGAAAATTAAAAATATTATGCTTAAAGAAAATAAGAAAGGAAATGGCTAAATATTTTATTATACTAACTGTTCTTAAAAGCTGAAAGTATTAGCTTTAAATGTGAACAGTATGAAAAATATGAAAAATCTTCAGAGGAGAATAAGTATATTACAATGATGTGCTGCAGTAGATGCACATATTATTGTTTTAGAAGATATCAGATTATTAACAGAGGAAGAAAGAACACAGACTGAAAAACTTTTGAATGATACTGTAGTTTGGAACATGGGGAAGAAACATGCTCATATGTATATTATGTTAAGAAAGCATTACAATATTAGACGTAACCATAGTGGAACTAGGACGAATTACGCTAATAGACTTGAGATGGAAAAACATCTGTACAGAATTATAGCTTTAAATGCATATGTAACAAAAACGAGAGAGAAATGATGTTTAAAAATATTCTTGACTATATTTGTGTAAATATGGATATTATAGTGGTGGGTGATTTTAATTGTAGTTTAAGAAAAAAATAAGAGCAACTGTGATGTTAAAATGGTTAAAGAAATCATGAAAAGTGGAAAGTTAAGTGTATGGGAAAATAACTACTGGATCTACAAAAGAAATGAAATTATGACAAAAATCGATAATATCTGATAGTTTAAAAGTTTAAAAGTTAAAAACAAAGGAATAAAGTATGCTGGATTTTCAGATCATGTGGCTATATGGGTTAAAGTACAGGAAAATAAAGAAAATAAAGAATATATAAGAATAGGAAAAGGAATGAAGAGAATTGATGAAAAGGAATTAAATTTAGAAGAGAAAAAAGAACTTACAGAATTATGGAAAAATCATATGAATATTAGAGAGTTTTTTGTTTGGTGGCTTAATTTTAAAGAGAAATATAAAAAAAGTGTTTTTAGAATGTATAAGGAAGAAAAGAAGAAAAAAGTCAAGAAACATTCAGAGACTTATTAGAGAAGAGAAAATCATTTTACGAAAAAGAAAGAGAAATATATAAAATGAATCAAATTGAAATTAACCTGTTATATAAACAAAATATTATTTACAAGTAAAGAAATGAGGTAGCAGCATATTTGAATAAAATAATAAAAGAAGGAACATTATAAGAGAATTAAAAATAAGGAAGACAGCGAATAAAACAGCAAGAAGGAATACGCAAAATAATTAAAGAATATGTATTAGAATTATTTGTTAAAACAGAAGAACAAATTTATAAAAGGTGAAAAATTAAATAAAGGAGACAATGAGTATTTAGAACAAAAAATAACTATGAAAGAATTGAAAGAAATTCTAAAAGATATTAACATGAATTCTGCAACAGGACTGGATGGAATTTATTATGGTATGCATAAAGAAATGAAAGAGTTGCAAAAATATTTTTTATGAATGAATGGTTAGAAACTGGAATTAAAATGAAAGAGATATGTACAGTAGTTTTAAAATTTATGTTTAAAAAAGGAAATAAAGAGGAAATAAAAAATGGGGACCTATAACATTGACTAATATGGATTATAATTTTTTATGAGAATAATAACAAAAAGATTACAAAAAATGGATGTAATACGTGTCCAAAATGTATTCAGAAGAAAAGGAAAGGGAAGACAAAGTTATTATTGATAATAAGAGAAATAATTGGTGATATCATAAATAAAAATGTAGAAGTGAAGGTTATGTTAGGGGATATAAGTAAAGCCTATGATAATATTCAGTGTTGTTGTTGTTGCGTCTTTCGGCTTTTCCTGGTTAGGGGTCGCCACAGCGGAACTCCGGTCCGCTAATGATTGGCAGTAGATTTTTACATGCCAAGTTGCCAGCTCTGATGCACAACCTTCAACGAAGGTACGCCCATTCACGCATGTCTCCACACAGAAGATGCTCTAACTGAGAATCGAACAGGACAATGTCTTACTGTGAAGCGACAATGCTACCGCAGCACCACCACCGCAGTCTATGATAATATTCAATATAAAGCATTATGGGGAATTTTGCATGCATATAATGTAAGCAAAAAATATTACAAGTAATAAAATCTGTTTATGAAAGGAACTATGTGAAACAAAATGTAAATGGCTGGATTGAGGAAGAAATAATAATAGAATGTGGAATAAAACAGGGCTGCCCAGCTAGATGTGTCATTTTCCTCATCCATTATGAATGTAATAGTGAAGGAAACTAATAAAATGTCAAGTAGCAGTGGATACAAAATGATCAAGGAAGTACAATTGCCAATAATGTATAATTATGCAGATGATATTGTATTAATTGTTAAAAATAAAATATGGATGGAAAAAGTAAATGAAAAATTAAGTATAAATTAAAAAATGGTTCAAGTATAAATAAAAAGAAAAGTAAAGGATTTGGTTTTGAGGGTATGATAGGAGGTATTGAGTTCAATGAAAAATATATAAATATGTTAGGAATAATATTTGTAAGGAATGAATACAGGCAACAACAATGGGATAATGTATTCAAAGAAGTAAAGGATACTACTACTTTTTGGAAATCATATAGATTTTCGTATAGAAAAAAGCACATTTGTTGAAAATGTGTTTACGTTGCTAACATCACTATAATTCCTAGTAAGTATGAAAAGGAACTAATGATGATTATATTTTCTTTTATATAGGGCTGTAGACTGAATCCAGCCAAGAGAGGAATTTTATATATGAAAGAAGAGGAAGGGATTTAGGTTTAATAAACTCAATAGCACATGCAGCATCTTTAGTTTTATATATGGTATAAAAAGGAATTATGAAAGAAAATAAAAACTTGACAGAAATTATACTGTATAATAAATACAAAGAATTGTGGGAAGGAATAGAAGTTAAAAAAGAAGTAAAAGCATTGTGAATCAAGAAATGAAAGAGTATCAAAATAAACTTGTGTTATGGAAAATAAAAAATAATATATGTGAGCAAAATAGAAATGAATGTCACTTAAATGTTATGAAAGCATTTTATTGCATTGATCCATGGAAAGATTTAGAAATAGGTAAGAAAAGAGGCATAATGATGCAATTTAATAACTATAAAAAGATTAAAGAATGTAATGATTTTTTATGCAGATTGTCTATTAGAAAATTGCCTGTTAAGGCAAATATGCCATACAAGAAAAAGCGAGATAGAATATGTCATAGATGTGGAGAGTTTGTGACTACTGAGCATGTGTTTTTGAAATGTGAAAGAGTTAATAATTTGTGGAAAGAAATATGTAAACATAATATGGTGAAAAGTTTGTTAAAATTTGAGCAAATAAATAAGGACATAATAGAATTTGGACAAAAACAGGATGAAGTGAAGAAAATGGACAGATTAATATTTTATGTTTCATGGATTAAATGGAATGAGAGACTAAATAAAATTAAATACAATGAAAAATGGACTTTGACAAAGTCTTTGGAGAAAATAATGTTTTGGTTGTGGATAAAAGAGTAGAGGGGAAATGCTTAAATCAAAGTTTATAATCTTTAGAGATTTGTAAATAGAGTTAAATAATATAAATAATGTAAATATGTAAATAATATGTAATGTATATATCAATAAAAAAATGGTACTTTTATGTTAAACCCCTACCACTTCACTACGTGCTGCAGTTAACGTTTAATACAAGGAATCCATGACCTCGGATGTTTGAATGTTATCATTACACACATTTTCAAAACAGTAGAACAATTTGGAATTGCTGCTTTGGATGATTTATTTTATCAAAAATACACACACATATAGATTTCTGTTAAACCCCCTACCACTTTGCTACATGCTGCAGTTAATGTTTAATACAAGGAATCCTTGACCTTGGATGTTTGAATGTTATCATTAAACACGTTTTCAAAACAGTAGAACAATTTAGAATTGCTGCTTTGGATGGTTTATTTTATCAAAAATACATACATGCATATATATATATATATATATATATATAGATATATATGTGTGTGTGTGTGTGTGTGTTTGTGTGTGTGTGTGTGTGTGTGTGTGTGTGTGTGTGTGTGCGTGTGTGTGTGTGTAGTTCTACTTTGCAGTTAATTTCCCGACAAACATTTTCTGTAGACCTTTAAATACTTCACAGATAATAGGTAAAGAAGGTTCATTTTAATGAAGATGAAGTCTGCCTATTTTGTTGTCCACTGTCTGTTCTTTATATAACGTGTCTGAGATATGTTGACCATCTCTTTGCCTGCCCATTGTCTGTTTACATTGTTGTGAAGACAGTTACCTTCCGTTTTTCCTTTTGTCTTTAACATATATGAGGTTTAGACATTTTATTCTGATAAAAATCAAAAACATGTAGTCTGAAACAAATCTGAGAGTATGCTGGATTTATTGTACTGAGCCATGAATTGTTAAATCACTTATATTTATGATTCATGCATATTATTTCAAACGAGCATAGGCAGTTTAGACTTTTTACACCAGATTGCAAAATCACTTGTGTTTGTTTATTTTATGGTACTTTTCCTGCCAAGATGAGTGTAAACATCAAGGTCTGTTTGGTAGTAGGGAAATAACATAGCCAATTCAAGTGTCTGCAGCACAAACAACTATTAGGGGTTTAACGGAAATGTACCAAAAAATCATACTCTTTTCAACAGGTGCTGTAGGATCATTTACATCCTGAGCTACTACTAACTCAATCAGATGGGACCTCTCCATAGTATCTCATCCAAAGGAAGACGTACTCAGGAATGCATTACTTCCTTATACTGCACTGTAGTGTCAGCAATAAGTCTACCTAGTGTGGGAATAGAACCCACAATCTTCTACACTAAAGGTGAATGTGCTACCTGTTGCACCAATGAGCCAGATTGTCTACCACAGAACTATGAAACTCCAAGACCGACACTGACAGACTGTAATCCTCACTAATTAAAAAA
Source organism: Protopterus annectens (assembly GCF_019279795.1). NCBI lineage: Eukaryota > Metazoa > Chordata > Ceratodontiformes > Protopteridae > Protopterus > Protopterus annectens. The sequence continues at coordinate 318,741,174 of NC_056739.1, forward strand.
AAAAGTTAAAGGAGGCCTCATAGTTGGTGTGGGGGATTAAGGCTCTTGCCTTCTAGTAACTAAAGCTTAGTGTTTGACTGATCAAAGCCACTTAACTAGACAGTGCCCCTAAATGAGGCATTTTTTACACACATGCATACACACATATGCACACACACACACACACACACAGACACCTCTTTAGTACTGCAAATCTTTGAAAACAAATGCTGCTGCCTCTTTTCTTACACACTGTACACAAACTCTGACTGTTCTCTTCAACTACTGCAATTATTCAATCCAATCTCCCATGCATGTTGTGCTACCAATTCCCAACAGCAAATGCATTCCAGATAATTGTTATCATTCTGACAGTGAGGCTTTCAAAGATGCAAGTGCATGCTGAGCTATTATGGCAGGCTGCTTAAAGAAAATTACTTTCATTATTTTAAAACAAATTTTTTATTTATATATTTTTTAAAGCAGTTCCATCCACAGCCCCCAGCCAGCAGGCCATAGGCAGCTGCCTAGGTTGCCTTGTGGTGGATCTCGGTGTGTGCCTGATTAGCAACAACACATAGCATATTATGCAGAAATAAATCAAACAAACACATACTTCTCTCAAATTGTAGAAAAATGACATGCATACTTACCACAAATGTTTTATGCATAGACAGATGCTTTGCTTATATTGTCTGTGCTATGCAAATTTATGTAATGTACCTGAGATATTAACATAAAGTCATAATCTTCAACTGTATGACATATGAAACAGCAAAACATCAATCATCTGCATTCACAAAATTATGTGGGTGGCGCAGTGGTTAGCGTTGTCTTACAGCAAGAGGTTCTTCAGTTTGATTCTCTGCTAGGGTACATTCTGTGCAGAGTCTGCATGTTCTCCTTGCATTTGTGTGGGTTTCAACTGGATGCTCTGGTTTCCTTCCACATTCCAAAGACATGCGTTTCTTCCTGGTCCTCAGCTAAAAATAGACTCTGTCCCAATTGACCTTTCCTGGTAAACATCAGACTGACACACACACACACACACACACACACACACACACACACACACACACACACACACACACACACACACACACACTCACCCACACAAAAATTCTCTTTTCTTAAAGACCTCAGAGCTTAAGCAAGTTAAAGACTACATAAGAGCATATTTGCCAGTATTGCATTTATAATATATAACTCTAACTTTATAGGGCAGCTCATTTCTTCTTCCACCAAGTGAACCACTGCTGACCATTGCATGCACCGCATACCTAACAACCTTCTACCACTTCCTAACATCAGACCCCTGCATTACCTTTTCTGCATTTATGAATATACAGCTAGAAGAAAGTCCTGATGAGACTGGAGAGTACAGAGTGTCAGCACTTTAATATGGTCTTGGATGGAAGAATGCTGCATGGGATAGATACCCGTGGTATAAATCCACATTCTTTAAATACAACTGCACAGCATGAAGTGTGAGACAAGTACTTCATGCATGACTAATGAGCACAATAGTGCAGGGATGCATAGTCCAAACAAAAATGGTGAAAATTCAGATCAAGCTGTAAATGCAAATGACCATGTAAGCTCCGAATGAGAAACCATGTTGAACTTTTGCATTTAAGTAAATGTACGCAATCAGTACTGAGTGCTACTACACAGTGATGGAGTCCAAAGAAAAATGGCCATAATTTCAGATCAAGTGATAGCCACCAAATGGCCATGCAACCTTTAATTTAGAAACCATGGTAAACGTTTCATTTTCACTTTTTCATTCTGTCATCAGCCAACCTTGTGATCAAGGAAATTCAGTATGGAACAATATCTAAATAGCTCTGCAATGCAGTTGCATTATTCATGGTTATTTCTGTTTCTTTCCAGTCATGTATTTGATAAGTGTTTTCTGTCAGGACTACCTGAACCAGTGCAATCTTACCCCCTGACAGACACACTGTGATGAGTACAGTAGGCAGCGTATCCTATAAATTAGTGTGATTATAGTCAAAAATGAAGATGAGACAAAAATTTTAAATAACTTAAAAACTATTTTACTGTTACAAAATAAATCAGAACAGCAGCTTTAAGTGCATCTTTCACTTCATAGAGTTTTATGCATTTACAGATCCAAAAGGCAGCAGGCAGAAGACAACCACTGATTAGCAAAATTCTGCACATTCAGCATTCAGCTAACATTTTCATATCTGGCCTAGTGTAATCTCATCTGCCTGACCTTGTGAATGGTTTTAAAACTGAGGACTACTGTCTGACTGTAACACTGCAGTAACCTTATCCAAGCCTTTTCCTGCAGTAAGAAACCACTCAAGAAGCTGGACAATGCAACTCTACATAAGTAAATGAAACCAAAGATTCACAGACAATAGCAGGTTAACAGCTGAATGTGTTTGGCCTAAATCGCTTCTATGATTAATGACCCTGGGAAGAGTTGTTTGGACTCACTTTGAAAATCTAATACTCTTACAAGTAGAAAACCCTAACCTCTCCACTGGTCAAATGCTCCACTCCTTTTCTACTGCTAGACTACGGAACTCTCTTCCACCTTCATTTAGATCCACTAGCTATGCATCTCTCTTCCTGCTCTTGTACTAGTTCCTCTCAACCTATAACCTGACTTTATCTCTCTCCTTCTACTGTTTCCATTGTTCCTTACCTCCATCCTATATTACCTTCTAAAACTACACCTTTATCCCTGGATGATAATCGGTTTCTGTACCTATGTACACATGTACTGTCAGTTGATTTACGTACAAGCTGCATTATTTTCTTACTTTGATTATTGTTTAAAACTTGTTGTATTTGCCAACTGAGTTTTATCAAATGTATTATATAAATCATTGTGGAGATTTTCTCCCTGAGGCTCCAATGAAAATGGGTACTTTTTGGCCCAGTGGACCTTCCCAGTAAACAAATGCAAATAAAATAAATAAATAAAAATAAATCAAAACATCCGGCAAGTTCTATACTCCAGTGTCCTGGTTTGTTTCAATGGGGCACAAAACTTGGTAAGAGCTGTCAGTTACTGAAGCATTTTACCATGGCGTCACCATACTTATGCATAGGTGGAAATAAATGGACACATTGATCCCTTTTGCGGCACTGCACTTTTGTTTCTTGTTCATCATCTGGGAATGAAATTGATGTTGTGTAACATATCCATGTATAGTAATAAATGGGGTATTAGTGTTACATGCGTTGCAGTTTAGATACTCTTGGCATATACCTACCTAGAAACTGAGGTAGGTGTTACTGTGGCATATCTATGTTGGACATTCTGAGCTGGTATCTGGAAAAATTAGCTTCAATTGCTTACCATCCCAGATTATATGGTGGTTTCTTGTAAAAAGCAATGCAGCAAAGATCAACAGCTCATCTCAGCTTTTCTTTTTTTTGAAATCAAGGTGAACAAAATATATAATTTCTCTGTCCACATTGCAAGGTGCACACACCTCCTGTAACTTCTGGAGTGTTCTGTGATGAAAATAATGCATGACATCAAACAAACATTCAGGGTGATGTACAGTTCACCTGCATATTCCCTTTGTGTGCACCTTTGTACATAATGCATGCATGTATTTATTATTTATTAATAAGGAAGTACTCAGTGAAATGTACCATGTAGAAACATACATGACCACATGCCTACAAATTCACTTGTGTGTTCCTCAGCCTGTGGTATGCTTCATTGTGCAATCACAGCAGACATGATGATGTATTAATCCTCTTTTGTCATGCTGACTAATATACTGTATCAAATAACATGTTCTCTGTAAACTTAGCTACACATATGTACACACTAATTGTTAACACATCTACATATTAGGCTATGCTTTGACACACCAGTACATGTATTCAGTGCTTTCATAAATGTAATTCTTAAACTAAATAACTGTTACAAACTTCTGAATTTTATTGCACCAATATTTTAGCAGTAAAATTGGTACTTCTCCAAAACAAATACCCTGAAATACCTAAATTAATTTTTAAGTGGCTTTGTCCATAGTGGTAAATGCTGACAGCTAAAAACCTAAACGGATTTTGCCAAAACACATACTTTATATATGAAAGTACAAAAATTAAGCTATTTACTAACATCTGCTACCTGGTTACGGCAACATATAATGAATGGTGGGAACAGGTCCACACACACTGGCCACTACTGTGGGGGGTGGGGTGGGGTGTTATGACTGTGCATTCCCCTACTTGTATATTTTTACCACGTGAACTTACGCAGTTTGATGTGAGGGAGAAAGAAGGTTTTTGTTAGCGTGGTAAGGGGAGAGAAGGAGGCGTTTCATACTGGGTCGTAGTATATTGCTATGACTAGATATGAAACTTAATGAAACTACTAAGCTGTATATATTATTAAAGAACCTACACATATTAGGAAAAGCTGTTCATCATTAAATGTTTGTCATTTCCCACTTAGCACAATACTTTGAGCTTGGCCAGTACTGCCTAGAAATGAGACAGGCACAGTTTTGTACTGTATGAGTGTCAAATCAGTATAATGATTTACAGTACTGAACTCTTCCGAAATTTCCCTTCCCTATGCCTATTAGTGTCATACGTGTGCAGAGAATATGTAGGCTATGCAAATATGTTTCTCTTCTCTTAAGTTACTGGTTTGGTATGCTTTGACACAGTTAGTGTATTTTTCGGTTGTTCTTTGTGTTACTGCAAACATTTCTGTTCATAGGCACTGAAAATACCTTACAACTCCTGTGTCTGTAATCAGAAAAGAACTGCATCTGAAAGAATATTTTGATGCAAGTAGTAGCATGTGGAATGGGAGAGGGATGGTTGTTGCTTGCTCCAGACATAGGAATGATATGCAAGCAAGCATCAGAGGAGGGCTTAGAAGACAACTGCACAACAATGCATGCGTCATTGTTTTTCCACCCATTATTTGTGAACTCCTTATTCAAGAGATAATGGGTCAACTTTGCCTGATGATGCATTGTATGGCTTTGCCACTTTTATATATACAATGTAAGCATGGGCAAATAGAACTGTACTAGAGGAGTTATCCTAGTATCCCTGCCAAATGTTCCTCTCTTGCTGTATCAATGCAAACTCACTCAAAAGTAGGACACAGGACTTATGGGACTAACCTGGACAACAAAATTAAATAAATTATTGAGTATAGCACTTCTTTTGGTATTTACATGTCAAAACAATTGTCCCATTTGGAACAACTACAACACTTTCTCACAACATATATCAGTGGCCTAAATTGTAAAAAAATGCAGACAGTCTCAAAGCCTTATGCATCCTCTCAGTATCATACAGGCTGCCGAGAGACAACCTCATATAGACCTTCAACAGACCTTTTTCTGTCAGATCTATTATACATTTGCAAGTCCAATGGTATCATAAATATCTGCTTAAGGGATCTCAATCTGCTTTGCAAAATAAATAGAACATTTTGGAAGGATAGTTTTGTATCACAGAGAATACCACCTCTGTGGAACTGTCTTCAACACAACATAAAGCAAAATGTTTCTCTTACTCAATTCAAAGGTAATTTGAATTAATGTATGGGTAACTGCACATATACTCCCAGTTTAGCAACCCTGTCCCTCATGGATTGGGGAAACATGTAAATGTTTCAACATATCCTTGTTTGTCCCATTTCTGGGTTATTTGTATGAAAAATATAAAGGCTAAAAACTACCATGGGAATGGAATGGAAGACTAGACTTCTTAAAATTTTCACAGATCAATAGCCTAGTAAGTACCCATGAACCAATAAATAATAAACTGCAAATATGCTTATGCCACTTCAGTACATGTACAGATGGGATTGGATTATTCACACTATGTGACACTAGGCCGTGATGTGAGTAGGGATATTGCAGATACGGCTATGTGCATAAAACTGTGGTTGCCTGTGGTCACCAGTGTTAGTGTACATCTGCATGTTGTATGCACATCATGCACTGATTGTATTAGACATACCACTTGCTTACATACACTCGTGGAGTGCTAGTATTACAGCTACCATTCATAGCTTAATTATTGAATTGTACTTCCTCTCATAAATCTTACTGATGAGTAGAGTTGTTTTTTTCCAGAGCATGTGCTGTAGGGTCTATCTCAAGTATGTTGGCATGATGCAGAGCTGTGCTGATATTAATGAAGATCTTCCGCTGCATTGTAAGATGGGTGGGGCTCTTGTTGCACTAATACCAGTGGAAGCTGATCGATAAAGCAGTTGCACAGGATACTGTGAGTCTTAGTGTAAATGTTAGGGAGCCTGACATTTGCATGTTGATTGGAATTGTGAAGACCCTGATTCCAAGCCCACTAATGTATTCTGGGTTTGGTATCAGTCTTACAGATGAGCTGTAGCACTTCAGAGGTGAGAACAATTATTGTGCGTGTAGGGATTGGGATTTCTTTAAGTGGAGCATGTCCAACAGCTCTGGGTTTGACATAGCTTTGTATGTTAGGCAGAGATTGCCTCTGAGTAGGCGATATGCGACGGAGTAAAGCTGGAGTTTTTTTAGTCGGTCTGCGTAGGGCATCTGTTTGAGGCCGGTAATCCTCTTTGTAAGGTATTTCTCTGGCCTTTCCAGTTGTTGTAGATGTCTTGTGAGGTACATACCAATAGGGGTGTTGTACTCTATAATGGGTCTAATGAGTGATGAGTAGAGGGGAACAATGACCTCTTTTTTCCTGGATGAGAAGCCTTTTGTGATGAGGTGTGCCACGTAGAAGGATTTCTGACTACTGTGGCGATGTGTTTATCAAAGGAGAGACTACTGTCCACCTGTGTCCCAAGGTCCCTATCACACTTTCAGTGTTAAGTAGACTACCACCTATGTGGCAGCTCGTGGGTACAGAGTTTTTACCAAAGGGGATGACAATGCATGTTTTGGCATTGAGCTTGAGGGATGTATTTAACACCAGGCTTCTGTCTCAGTGAGGCCCTTTTGTAGGATGTCCACATCATTAGGAGTTTTGATTTTGGCTCCTAGTTTGCAGTCATCTGCGAACTTCATTAGCCATAGACCTCCTGTGTTAGCCTGTACTTCAGAAAAGTAGATACCAAACAGGAGAGGACCCAGGAATGAACCCTGTGGTACTCCACTTGTCACTGGTCTGAAGTCGGATTTGGAGTCTGCTACTTTCACAGTGTGGGTTCTTTCAGTGAGCCAGTTGGCAACCCATCTTGTGACATAGGGATTTATGCCTAGTTTAGTGAGTTTATCTATAATTCCAGAGTGGGGGATGGTCAAAAACCTTGGCGAGATCTAGATAGGCTGTGTGAACCACCTTACCCTTGTCTACGGCCTTGGTGACTGTTTCAAAGAAGTCTATCAGGCTTCAGAGACATGATCTACCTTTTACAAACCCAAACTGGGTGGGGTCTAGAGTTGGGAGATTATCAATGTCTTTGTTTATAAGTTCCATGATGATACGTTCCATGGCCTTGCAGACCAGTCTTGTTAGGCTAATGGGGCAGTAGTTCCCGGGGTCCATGGTGGCCCCTCCTTTGTGGAGTGGGATAACCATCACTGTGCGCCAGTCAGTGAACACAAAGCCTGAGGTGAGGCTATGATTAAACATGGTGCTTAGGTGAGGTGCCAGTTCATTCTGTAGTTTGTGTAGTACACAGCCTGGGATGTTGTCAGGTCCCATGGATGCTGTGTTCTTGGCTTTGGAAAGTGTGGTTTTTACCTGCGCAGCCGTGATTACAGGAACTTTGCATTCCTCCGGTATAGAGATGAGCCCTTTAGGGGGTGAGAGGGGGGTAAAGTTAGCACTGAATCTATCTGCCAGGATGTTGGCAATATCAGTTGGGTCTGTATATTTAGTGTCATTTTGCTGTAACTCAGAGCAGATCTGAGTATTGTCATTGAGATTCTTGACATAGCTATAGAATGCTTTGTGGTTGTGTTTAGAACCAGTGGCAATTTTGTTTTCATAACTAGCTTTGGAGGATTTTATGAGGGATCTTAGCTTCTTACTGAGGCTGTCCAGGGAGTTCCTCCAATCATAGGATTTTGCTCTTTTTTTGTAACAGTTTCTTTCTTCTGTTGCAGAGTTTGTTTATGGCAGGGGACCACCAGATTGGCTTCCTTTTTTTAGAGGATAGCATCTTGGTTCTGTTATGGATAGCACGATCCATGTACTTGTGTAAGTGCTTAAAGTGCATTTGTGCAGGATTCAGCAGTCGGACCTCTATTGTGAATCTGCATGGGTGTCGTAAAGTTTTCCACTTCTGTCTTAAGAAGAGTGAAGTTGGCTTTGGAGAAATTTTTTACGGTGGTTTCCCTAATGGGAGGTGGGGGAGCGGGATGTGGATGTCTAGGGTGATTAGCTTGTGGTCAGATCTCACCAACAAGGAACTGACCTCTGGTGTCGCCCATGTTGGTAATAACCAAGTCTAGGATATTGCTGCCCCTGGTGGGGATGTGGATAAGTTGATCCAAGGCATTGGAATTTATGAATTCCAGAAAACGTTGAGCAAAAGAGTTGTCACATGAGTAGTTTTCCCAGTTAATGGTGGAGTAGTTGAAATCACCCATTATTAAGGTGTTGGGTTGTACCCTAATATTTCCCAGTGTATCAAGAAATGAGGAGTGGGAGTCCTGGGGCATGGTGAGGGATCTGTAGCAAGTTAAAATTTGGATTGCAGTCTTGCCCAGAGTTAGTTGCACTTGGATAATCTCGGATGCATCATGCTGAGCAACTAGCCTGGAGGTGTGGATATCCTTAATGAATATGGACAGGTATCCGCCTTTAGTGTTTCGGTCCAGGTTAAGTGGCCAAAAGGTGTGGAATGAATTATAGCCTGGTAACAACAAATGTACTCTCTACAGCCTTGAACCAGGTTTCTGTCACTGCACAGATGTCAATGTTCTCCATTTTAAGGAGTGCCTTGAGTGAAAGCATTTTGAGGTTTAGACTTCTAGCATTGAGTAGCATTACCCTCAGATTTTGTTTGCTTGTACCTGTTACGGTGGTGAATTTGTCATTTGAACCTTGCCTAAAAAAAAGGTACTATAGGGGTGGTAAGAGCCTTAGCCAGTATCCAGAATCCCAAGGGCGACACATGGAGGCCATCTTTGGCAAAGCATTGTGTCTGTCAATCATGTCATCCCAGGCAGACAGATACTGGACCCCCTTAGAATGACACCAGAAGCTTACCTAATTGTTGAAATCAATCATTTTGTCCTTGTACTGTGGTATCATTCTGGGTGACGGCAGGATGCTACTCAGGGCTAGGGTCATACCTGCCTGGGCTACAAGATCCAAGAGCTCATCCATATCTCTTTTCATGTAGTCCAGGGAGGTACATCTCAGGTCCTTCACACCAACATGGACAATGACAGACTCATATATGTACTTGTTTTGGAGTGACCTGAGTGCGTGCATTATCTGGAAGATCCTGGCACCCGACAGGCAGCTGACAGTGACCGTCTCCTTGTTTAGCCTGGTGAGTGGAACATCAGTGTGCCTGACTATAGAGTCACCTATGACTAGAGTGTTGGGTACGCTGTTATGCCTTATGGGCTATGGTTGAGTGGCACACTAAGTTTGTGGGCTATGTGTCATTTGGGTTATGCTGGGGGTGGAGGTTGCATGCGTTTCTGCTTTGGAGGTCTCTGTTGCTTGAGCAGATTATTATTGAGAGCCTCCGTGAATGTAGATGTGTGTTTTGTGTTGCTATGTGTGTGTTTTGTTGGTGTAGTTTTTGAGGGACTATGTGATGAGTGTGGTGTGGTGGAAGTGTTTACCTTCTCCTCTTGACTGTCTAGTTCAGTTTTGGGTGAAGAGAGCTTTGCTTCCAGTTTGGCTATATAAGTGCATCTCTCACAGATTGTAGTGTTGGGTGGTAGGAGGAGAGGGTTGTCTGTGTACATGAGACAACTGCTGCATTGCCCCAAGATGCCCATTAGGTAGACAGGAGAAAACACCAGGAGCTGACCCTTAGACATGCCAGGATAGGTGCTTATTTATTAAGTACTAAAAACTGTTTTCCTCTAGACAAGTGAGGAAAGTTGAGTGCTGTAGTAATTTGTAGCTTATTTAGTGCTTACAATGAGTTCTGAACAAGTGCTGATCTTAAAGAAACAGATTTGAGTGCTAAAACTAAAAAAACTGACTAGTTCTAAGGGAAAATTTGAAGAGCAGACTTTATGGTGCCGGGAATAGTTTAACCCTAGCTAAGTGGTGCTGCATAAAGTGTATTTTTTTAATATAACAGTAGCAAATGAGCAAACTGATTTAAACAAATTAACCAATTAACCAATAAAAAGCTAAAAACTGAGGCCTGTTCCAGCAGTCTTCGATCAGACAAGTTCTAACTGCACACTCCTGCCACTAGAGTGCAGGGGAACCTTCTCCAAAAAAAGATGGTCTGGATTAGTGCTCAAGTTATACAAACAAAGCTAGATTCAGCAGATCTGAATTTAGTCTATGCTGCAGCAAACAAGGTGTACCAATTTCAGAAAGAAATAGTTCAAATAAGCAGGCACAATAAGCCTTTAACCAAAAACTCCCAGCTTAGAAGGGCAGAATCTACCCTCTCCTCCCACAAGAGTGCAGACCACACCTTCTTAATGTAAAATAAGTGTCCCGAAGCTCAAGTGCTTAAACCAGAACTAATACACTTTTAGAATAACAGACACTAAGAATTCAATCAGCAACTCCCAACTCAGAAGAATGTAAGCTACCTGTTCTGCCACAACACTGCAGACCACAAACCCTCCTAATGTAAAACAACTGGTCTGAAGCCCAAGTGCTTCAACCAAAGGCTTAGAATAACAGTTACAATTTAATCAGGCTACTAACAAGCAGTAATAAATGCAGCAGAATTAATGCAATAAAGTAGGAAGAAACACAAATACCGTAAAAGCAGATGAATAAAGTGTAATTTTTTTATATAACAATTGAAAACGAGCAAACTGATTTAAACAAATTACCCAATTAACCAGTAAAAAAGCTCAAAACTGAACCCTGTTCCAGCAGCCTTCAATCAGACAAGTTCTAACTGCACACTCCTGCCACTTATGAAATAATGACAGCCATGGTGTGTTTCAATCTTCATATCCTTCAGAAAATGTTTTCCAATGCACACTTTGTTACTGTAGTGACTTTCCAAGTTTATAAGAGCAATATTTAAAACCTATCCATGAGTCTGGAACTTCCTCTGTGATTCTTGAAAGAAGTTGAGAGACTGGGCAAATAAACAATGTTTATACTAATTTTGTTAATTAAATTTTGGTTACATCTAAAATGTATAGAAAACAAAGAAAACAGGGATCTCTGTCTTTTTACAATGCAGCAAAGATAAATTTTTGGTACAGCTATGTGGGTGTGCACCCATTAGTCAAAGTAAAAAAAAAAAGTCAAAAATAACTTTATTGTCATTTAGATCTTCACAAGTGCAGATTAAATGAGATTCCATGCAATCAGCTCATCATGGGACAGACAAAAAAAAAAGAAACCACATACATAGAAAAACATAATTTAAAACAATATATAATAATACTATAACCATCTTATAAATCAACTCTACATTTAAGTATATAGCTACATATATTCCTTGAAATGCACACTTGCTAAGATACTAAAAACACACATCTAGCAGCAAAGTTCAAGTAATAGTATTGCACATGAACCATGTATCACATTATGGGTGAACAAGCGCATAGCAGTAGCAGCTGCAGAATACAATATTGGACCTGTATTAGTAGTATAAATTATAATGGTTGGCTGGCCTTAATAAATAATGGATAAAATAATATCACGCAGTGAATTAAGTCCCAAATATCCTGACTTGTCAGTGTTCAGACCTAATGTTGGAATTAAGAAGTCTGATCACCTTTGGATAAAGTTGTCTTGCATCAAATACTGCAGTTATCTTTTACCTGATGACAGGCTCATAAACAGTTTGCTGGATGAGTTGCATCATTTAGTATTTTGGTGGCTCTCTTTAGGCTCCTCAATGTCTAAAAATCCTGGATTGTGGGCAGACTAGTGCCAGTTATCCTCTTGGCAACTTTCACCACTTTTTGCATGGATTTCTTATCTGAGACTGAACAACTTCCATACCATACCGAAAAATTGGAAGTTTGGATGCTTTAAATTGTTGCTCTGTAGAAGGTGGAAAGTGCTGACTATGGTAGTTTCACCTTTTTGAGTCTTCTCAAAAAGTGGAGATGGTGTGCTTTTTTCACTATGTGGAAAATGTTTCTGGACCAGGAGAGATCATCAGAGATATGAACCCAGAGGAATTTGGTATTGTTTACCCTTTCCACCATCTCACCATTAATCAGGAGTGGTATATGGGGTTTTGCCTCTTCCTGTAGTCCATGATGATCTATTTTGTTTTACTTACATTCAGGACAAGGTTGCTTCTTGCACACCAGACAATCAATGTGTTAACCTCTTCTCTGTACGCACTCTCGTCCTCTCTCTCCTAATGAGACCCATGACTGTGGTGTCATCAGCAAACTTGATGATATGATTTGTACTGTAGTTCGCTGTGCAGTCATGGGTTAGGATAGTAAACAATAGGGGGCTGAGAATGGAACCCTGAGGAACACCTGTGTTGAGTGTAAAGCCTGCACAAACCTTCTGTGGCCTGTTAATCAAAAGTCCAGGATCCAGTTGCAGAGGTGTTTGCTTATGTCCAGATGTACTGGCTTATTGATCAATTGCATAGTGACAGCTGTGTTTAATCCTCAGTTAAAGTTGAAAAGCATTCTCACATAGCTGTCCCTGCTCTCCAGATGCTCAAGATCAAGATGAAATGTGACCGCTATTGCATCGGCCATGGATCTGTTTTCTCTGTAGGCAAACTGCAGTGGATCAAAAGTTCATGGTAGTTCTGCAGACAGATGTTTCTTGACTAACCTCTCAAAACATTTCATAACTGTGGATGTTACTGCAACAGGCCTGAAGTCATTCAAGCTGGAGGGTGAGGCTTTTTTGGATAGAGAGATGATATTCGTTATGTTGTAACATGAAGGGACCTTTGCTAGGCCAAGTGAGGTGTTAAATATATCCATGAGTACTGCACATAGTTGGTCTGCACAGCTCTTTAACACCTTACCCAAGATATTATCTGGACCATCTGCCTTTCTGGGATTACTTTCTGTAGCACCTGTTTTACTTCCATTGGGCTAAGGCTGAGCACTGCTTCATACTGCTCTGTGTGTAACCTTTGCACAGTTGTGGTTCCTCTCCACAAATCTTCCAAAAAAGGTATTCAGCCTGTCTAGGAAGTCATTGTTATCATCACATTGTGCAGCTCTCATTTTATAGTCTGTAATTTGTTGTATACTCTGCCACAACTGTCTGGTATCCCTCATGCCCTCAAAGTGGTTTAGTGAGAAATATCAGGTAGATTATAAGTGATGTATAATGTTGACAACTGGGAGTGTGTCATTATGGTTTATGATGTAAAATGCTTGTGAGTAGGATTGTGTCAGTGTGGTTTGTTTTCATTTATATAAATGCATGATTGCCTATGTAGTAAGTGATGGTTTAATAGACATTTCTTGTTTAAAACAAAAAAGGCAGGAATTGAATAATGTATGTAACATTGCTTAGGTTATATGATATATATCAATATATGTGAAGTATAATGTTTATGTTAATATGGTTTGGTTATTTTTATATGAATGTAAATTTGCCTATGTCACAAGTGATAATTCAATAAAGGTATTTGAAAAAAAAACAAATACAGTTTAAATAATTATACCAAATTAGACATGATATGACAGCACTGGTTATGAATAGATACAAGTTCTATGACAATAATAGTTTGAGATATTTTTGCCAGTTTATAGAGAAATTAAAAGTAAATTAGTATAATACAAACAGGGAATGCAATATGAAGTGATGGAAAAGCAGGCTTATTGTATATTTAGAGAGAAAGCCAGGGGGGAGACATTGATAGTAATAAGGAAGTGAGTGAAGAAGGGAATGTAAGGAAGTGGAAGGTATGAATATGTATTTGTTCACATTTTGGGATCTATTTTATCCTGGTGTTGAACAAGAACAGAGCCAGCATATGGGGAGGAAATCTTTCAGAATGTTTTTGAAGGATGGAAGGGAAGCTGGATAGAGACAAGGAGATCCAGGCCTTAGCAACATGGCTCAAGTACAGACAATGCCCAGCAGATTTGATAGGTTTGTGGACAGGCAGAAGTTTTTGCTCACTGAATTGTAATGACCAACTAGCAACATAGTTGTGTAGAATGTTGTTTAGCTGCATAAATTCATTTATTTAGCTGCATAGCTCCATTTGTCAACCTCTGTAGTAAATGCTATACCACATGTAAAAATAATTCCCTTATGGTATCAAAATGTATACAGTGTCTACAATAAAAGAAAAAAAAATCATTGCACACAAATATAGTAAATATAACTCTTAAGATGTCAAAAATGCCCTTATTAAACTAAACTAGGCATTCTGGTCACTGATCAAATCAACCAAAGATAGATATGAGGTGAAATAGTCATTCAGGCAAAAGACTACCATAAAACCTTCTTTAGCTATGTTAGACACTTCAGAAACATTGTCCAACACTGCACAGAACTAATTGTAAATAACACCACATACTCAGTCTCTGAGTACTTGGCCAATCTACAAGTGGATTAATTTAGGTCTAACTTCACTCCTCTCTCTACCCCTACATCCCCAGATCACATACCTGCATCTACAACCGTCTCAAATCTCCCAAAATTAAGTCCTCAAAGCACTTTCCAAAGCCAAGAACACTGCTTCTATGAGACCAGATAACATACCATGTTGTCTATTGGCCAGTCTGAAACAGGACCTGTCAAATCCCCTACACAGGCTATTCACTGTCAGTCCACAAACAAGCTTTGAGTCAGATGAATGGAGGACAGCAACAGTCATCCCCTGTACAAAGGTGGTGTTAATGGACCCATGACTCTGCCCAATATCATCTGTAATGCTATGGAGAAGATCATTATGGAAACAATAAACAAGGACACAGGTAACCTCTAAACTTGAGACCCAAGTCAGTTCAGTTTTGACAAGTGCAGATCCTGCCTGCTTGACTACTTCAGAAAAGGCTGCTGAAGCAATAGATGAGGGAGAGTTGGTACACTCCCAATATCTACACCTTACAAAGTTGTTTGACACATCCTATACTTAACAATTATTGATAAACCCTCTCAGCTAAATGTTAATCTCTATGCAACTTATTGGATAACAAACTGGATCACAAACAGAACCCAAGAAATTAGGGGTGGTGACTCCACTTCCTCAAAAAGACCTATCACTAGTGGAGTACCACAGGGTTCAGTGCTTGGGACACTCCTCTTTGGCATTTACTTCATGGAGGTCAAAGCAAATGTTAAAGGTTTATGGCTGACCAAGTTTCCAAATGGCTGCAGACTTGGTGCCATCATAAACTCTTCAGAGGACACCAAGATCCTTCAAAAGCCCCTTTCCCAAATAGATGGCTAGTGTCATAACCATGGACAAAATTACATGCTAGTCTCCTTTAGCAAGCGTGACATTTCCTGAAACTATCACATTGACAACTCACCCTTGAAAATCACTCTAGTAGTTACTGACCTGGGAACCTATGTGGATAACAAACTATCCTTTGATCTACATATATACACTATTGTAATAATTTCTTTTCCATTGCATATATTATTAATAAGGGTTTGGTGTCTACATCCTAGTGTCAAATAAATTGTTAGAATCAAACTGTAAAAATCATTAGGCTTTTCAAAATGACAGTCAATAACACAGGATGCTCAGGTTCAAACAATATTGCTTTACTAATGTACATTAGGAGGCAAAAAACTATACAGAAACAGTATAGAGTTTTGACTAATTACATTCAGGAAATACTCTCAATTATATACTATTTGCAATCAGCTTTTGCCCACCTTACTGACGTGGTCAGTCACAGGGCATTTACATCACTATAGTCCATAATACTTCATTCATAAGAAGATGCTTAGGTAATGTTTTTAGAAACTTTCCCATGAGAATAACACAGCCTTGCGAGGCACCTGGTCCATCATAACGTCTTCCTGTAGATGTTAATTTTTCAAGGATCTTAGATTAGTTCGAACACAATGGACAAGTCTTTTCTTAATACGTCCCTTTGTCTCTCTGGCTGCCAGCTGCGCACTATCTCAGATAGTGTTCACAAGGCCATCCTCCTCGGTGGAAGGAAGAAAGATACACATGCATACATATTTATTTCTCTCTGACCCAGCAGATTATAGTTACTGAAAGACATAAGCTTTGCTGAGCTGGCTACTGCCAGGGTCAGGGGTTAACCATACTGCAGCTGAATTTCAAGCAATTACATGCAAGATCATTTCTACTGCCATTCTAGTAAAATAGAATTAAATGCATTACATATTATACTGTTTCTAAACTTTGCACTACATATATGTTCAAGTACATATTCTTCTAACAGTTTATATATGTTTAAGTACATATTTTTCTAGCATTCTGTATATGTTTAAGTACATATTTTTCTAACATTCTCCCTCCTTTTAATGCTTTTCATTCTATTCAGAAACATAAACAACATTATTTCATTCCCTAGTCTGTTCCTCTCTGGAACTTTCAACTAGGCAAGTCATTTGTTTTATATTTCAGAAAGAATTTCATTTGGTAATAACAGATTTAACTCCAAGTCTTGATACATGGTTTCAGTTACGGATACGTCAACAAAATCTCTAACTAATCTTTTCACACAAGGTATCCCGCAACAAACACATGCTCCCAATATGAGCAAAACTACACAAATAGCTATCAAAATATTCATTAGGATTGAACCCCACCCCCCAAAAAGATTCTGGAAAAAGTTCGTCAGTGGGTTTGGGCCTGGTTCCGCCATTGCTGATACTTGCTGAATTACCTCTAGGTGATCATTGATTTCGTGCTCATTGTCTGGGATGTACGCACAGCATTCTTCTTTGATAAGCGCGCAAGTACCACCTCTCGCCGCTAGGGTGAAGTCAAGAGCAATTCGGTTCTGTAACACAACAGTTCTCATTGCATTCAGTTCATCAGTTACAAGTTCGAGAGCAGAAAAGGTCGCATTACTCATTACTTCGAGAAGTTTCGACAATTTTCTCAGTTCCCAGATTGATTTGACTGCTCCGTAGGCTGGGAATATTCCAGCCCAGGATATAACACTGTCACTCAAGTCCATATGAGTTAATTTCTCTTTATCTTTTACGGATGAATGATCTTTCCAATCAGCTTCGATTTTACCCACTGGATTAGCAGGTTTCTTGACTGAGTTCCCCGTTTTCTGAGCTATATCTCTCACATTCCGTATCTTACCCAGAGGCAATTCTGCAGTATGTCTTATTGCTGGAACCAGATAACCCAAAAAACAACTGCCGGACCAATTCTCAGGTAACCACTTATATGCTTTTTTCCCACAAACAAAATAACAATTTTCTACTTTAGTACTGATGCGGGTTAACTCTGGATGAAACATTTTCCTGTCTATAACAGACAATTGTTTATACAATTCAGGATTTTTCTGTACATCTTTCAGTGTTGTTTTCATTGAGCTCAAATACGAATCATAATTCGTACTACAACTAATACTTTGATCTTTTGCTTTTATATAACATTTATAGGACACAGTTATGTTGCAATTACTCCAACCAACTTGGAGTGTATCATTTTGTAAAACAAACAATTCCCTTTTGTGTAACAGGTAAATACAATGCCACTTTGTCCTGTGATCTCACAGAACCTGTATCAAAAGTAAATTCTCCCAAGTCTCATTTATCCCCAAAGGGACAGCGGACATCAAAAGTCCTCCATATGCTGTAGGTATGGCTGTACAAACCCAACAATTTGAAATGTTCATAGTCTCTACATACACACGTTTCATAGCTAGGTACGTGTTAAAGTTTGGATGCCAATCTGTGGCCAGTCCATCACGTTTCATCACTTTTATTTGTGCAGTTATTTGCAGAAAACCCCCAACAAAAGAAAAGTCACTACCAACATGGTTAATAAGTGTATGATCAGCAGGACAGTAACCCAATGTCTTTGGGGTTGTTTTGCATTTTTATACACTCTGCCCCTGGTCATCCTGTTTCTGTGGTTTATCAGCTACAAAATGTTTATCTAACTTAAATTCCTTGAGCGGTTTACAATGCGTCAGATGAACCCAGGATGATCTCTCAGCAACTTTTACTGCAGTAGGCGTTGCCAACAGTACCTGGTACAGACCTTCCCACTTTGGACTTGTCCAATTTTTCCGTTTTATAACCTTCAGCCAAATCCAGGACCCCAGGGTCAGCACGGCTTCCGGTTTTGTTTCTTCTTTATCTGAAAAAGAGTTCAACTGCAAAACAGTCTTATTTGTTAACAATCTTTTCATATAACTGGCTAATTAGCTATCGGCTTCCAGCTCTGCAGGCATGAGGGCTTTCCACTGTGGCACATAATATGCCCTTCCGAATACTACTTCAAAGGGGGTCAAACCCTTTGCATTTGGAACTGTTCTCATGCTCAGCAGTGCTAAAGGTAGACAGCAAATCCAATTTTTCTGAGTCTCACTCATCAATTTCCTTAACTTATTTTTCAAAATCCCATTGTACCTCTCCACCAGTCCTGCTGACTGGGGGTGATAAGCACAATGGTTCTTCAAAGAAATCCCGAAGAACCTCCCAAGTTGTTGGATTGTCTGGTTGACAAAATGTGTTCCATTATCACTATAAATTCTCTCCGGTATGCCAAATCTAGGAATGATTTCCTTTACTAAGGCCTTTGCCACTGTTGCAGCATCCGGATTCCTGGTTGGAAAAGCTTCTACCCATTTTGAAAACATATCTATGATCACTAAACAGTATTTCTTTCCTTCACATTTATTCAGTTCTATAAAATCCATACAAATAGTATGGAACGGATATGGTGGTGTAGGGAAACTCCCTCGTTTCGGTTTGAATGCTCCCTGTGCATGATGTTTACTACAAATATGGCATGCTGCACAAAATTTTTGTGTGTAGTTTGTGAATCCATATGTTTGGAATATTCTATTAACTAGCTGTACCATCTCCCCTGTTGAGACATGGCTCTGCCCATGGCTCAACAAAGCCGCATACCTAAACAAATTAGATGGTAATATCGGCTTTCTCTCTTTGGAGATATACAATCCGTCTTCAAGGATTGCTCCCCGTTTTACCCATTTCTGTTTTTCTGTTTTTGTAGCTAATGTTTGCATTGTCTTTAACATTTCTAAATCTAAAATCTCGGAGGGTTGTAACTCCTCATTCAGAAGTAAAGTTTCTGAGTCTGAGGCTGCCTGCTTGCAGCTGCATCAGCTCGCATTGCCTTTTGAAATCTTATCCTGTTGTTTCGTATGAGCTGCACATTTACAAATAGCTACTCTAGTAGGTAACTGAATAGAGTCTAATAAATTCAAGATTAATTGCGCATGATTGATCGGTTTACCAGTGGATGTTATCATTCCCCTATTCTTCCACTGCTGCGCAAAAACATGCACTGTGGAGAAGGCATACTGACTATCAGTATATATGTTCACACATCTGTCCTTTGCTAGAGTGCAAGCTCGTGTCAAAGCTATCAATTCTGCTGCTTGAGCAGACAAGTTAGGTTGCAGGGGTTGGGCTTCTACAATCTCAACATCAGTAACCACTGCATAACCTACTAGATTTTTCCCTGTAGGACCCTTCCTACAAGATCCGTCCACATAAAATGTTACCTCTGCATCAGCTAAAGGTATATCAGTAAGATCCTGTCGGGGTAAAGTTATTTGCTCCATTTCCCGTAGGCAACTGTGTGGTGTTCCATCCACAGGAGTCGGAAGCAACGTTGATGGATTTAATGTCGTACAACGTTCAATCACCATGTGTGGTTGACTCAGCAGTATGGTCATACAAGAAAGATGTCTAGCCGGAGACAAAAATGCAATTTTCTCTTGCAGTAAAATTATCGCAACTGCATGAGGCACCCTCAAGGTAAGAGGGTGAAATAATACCATTGAGGCCGAAGCCTGTACTGCCATGGCAGCTGCAACAACTGCCTGTACACAATGTGGCAATGATCGTGCCACGGGTCCAACTGTGATGAATAGTAAGCTATGGGCGTTGCTTATTCCCATGCTGTTGCGTCAGAACTGACGTCATGTACCCCTGCTTACAATCTACAGTCTGAAAAAATCTCTTATGATAATTCGGAAGCCCCAACACTGATGATGAAGCTATCAATTGTTTTAGCCTGCAGAAGGCTGCTTCTACCACTGGAGTCCAATGTAGTATATCTTGTGCTGCCATAGGTGTTTTAAATATTAAATCAGCCAATGGAGCCGACTCCTCAGCATAGTTTGGTATCCAACTTCGACAGAAATTAGTCGTCCCCAGGAAGGACATCATTTCCTTCTTGGTAGTAGGCTTGGGTGTTTGTAAGATTGCTATCTTTCTGTCTTCATCTAATGTTCTACCCCCCTTGGATATCATATATCCCAGGTACTTGACCTGTGTTTTCCAAAGTTGCAATTTATGCTTGTTTACTTTATGTCCCTGTTCTGCTAAAAACCTCAATAATGCTATTGTATCTTCCCTACACTGCTGCTGGGTAGGGGCATAAGCAGGATGTCATCCACATAAAGTAGAACTTGACTGCCCCCTGGCGGAGTAAATCCCGCCAGGTTGCTAGCAATCTCTTGTGCGAATATTGTTGGACTTTCACAGTATCCCTGTGGTAGTCGAGTATAGGTATATCTGTTACCCTGAAATGTAAAAGCAAACCAATACTGACTATCTGGATGTATAGGTATTGAAAAGAAAGCATTGCTTATATCTACCACGGTAAAATACTTCTGTTCTGGTTTCAAATCATTCAATAAAGTGTGCGGGTCTGGCACCGTAGGTGCCCTAGGTATTACTGCATCATTTACAGCTTGTAAATCCTGTACCATCCGCCATTCCCCGTTTGCTTTCCTAACAGGAAATAGAGGGGTATTACATGTTGAATCCAAAGATTCTACCAGTACTCCTTTCTTAAGTAATGCTGCTATTATAGGCTTAATTCCCTGCTCTGCATCTTTTCTCAAAGGGTATTGTTTCTTTTGTGGTCTAAATGCTGACTTCGGTGTGATAGTTACTGGACCTGCTGTCCGAATAAGCCCTACATCTGATTTCCCCGTTGACCAAAGAGTGCTTGGTATATCACACAAAGCTTTTTCGTCCTCTTCCAGTAGGAACATCAATCAGCTGCCCTCACTTTGTTGTAAGTGAACAGCTGGACGTGCTTGCGTTAACCAATTCAGTTTTTGCTTGTGTATTCCTTGTTCTGACAACTCTAAGTCGGTTTGCCTTTCCCATCTTGTCACTTTTTCACCCAGATCTACCCATCTGGCATTTTTATGTTTGGTTAAGCTGACATGTGGTAGCCAGTTGGACTTATACAGTCCCGTGAATTCCTGGGGTAATGAACAACTCACCACACTATTACCTTCAGTATCCCAGTACAGGGTTCGTAATACTAACCTATTTGCAGGATTTCTGAACAATTTCTCCTCATATTCCTTATCAGGTCCTGGTGTACTACAATAGTACAGAGTACAATGTAACAAGTGCTGTCGATCAATGTGAAGGGAGGGTACCTTACTGATGGCTACGTTCATCAGTTCTTCGGTTACTGCCCCTGGACCTGTCGTAACTAGGTCCTGGCTGTACCAATAGTAGGCTTCACCCTCCGATCGCATCACAAAAGTATCCATTTGTCTTTGTGCCTCTATACCTTTCATGGTAGGAACTACTGCTATGCCAAAAAGCTGCATAAGGTCTCTTCCCAGTAAATTCACTGGACATTTGGTAGAAAGTACTATCTTACTTCTCTGGGTCATACCTGAAATAGGGTCAGTTATTGCTATATCATGGGAAAGTGGTTCCCTGTATAGCTGTCTGTTTGCTGCTTTCACTAATATATAATCAGGTGATTCAGAGTGTTCCGGTAACTTTGAAGGATGTATCAAAGTCCGTGATGCCCCTGAATCACACAAAAATTTCACTTCCCTCCCTTCCACCAGAAGTGTAACTTCCGGTTTCGTGTCCGCCAAATAGAGCTCTAAGCTCAATAAGGCTAAATCTAAAACTTCACTTTCCTCATTATCTACTTGCACTTCCTCTATTCCTACTACTGTGTTTATGTTTTCTCCCTGCTCATTACTCTCTCCTGATGACTGTCGAACGTTATGACTATCATATAGTCAATCCTCATCACTCTTGTCCTTCCCTACTACAGTTGTTTTTTTATTCGATCTGCAGTCCCTTGCTAAATGTCCTTTCTTCCCGCACTTGAAGCACTCACCCTTTCTTTTCCTCTCCTCAAAAACCTCTGAGTCTCTGTCAGAGCGTTTATTGCTCTGAACGTTTCTCTTCCCCTTTTTACCTGACTGTACTACGAAGACTTCTGCTCCGTCTTCAGCTGTGAAGACCTGCGTCTTCTTTTTCTTCTTACTGTTAAAGTGTCTTTCAGCATGCCTAGCATACTCTAGTAAGGCTTGTAGCCTACTCGTTCGATGATCTATCATATGCTTTGTAATAAAGCTACTGATAGGAGCAATGCATCCTTTCAAAAATGCATTTTTTAACTGTTGTTCATATGAGCTATCATTTTTCTGATTTTCGGGAATAGGCATACCGCTATGGTTATTAAAACATTCTAATAATCTACCAAAATACCCATCCACAGATTCATTGTCCTGTTGTATACATTGATTAATACAGGTCCAATCTGCTCTAGGTTTCCATTTTTCAGTAATTCGGTCCGTAAGACCCTTCAACCTAGTGTCTAACTCTGCGTCACTATGTAGGAGGGGCTTAAGTTGTGCGTCACGCACATTCCAGTTGCCACAAACCATGTGCCAGTCAGGGCCAATAATTTGTCTAATAACTTTCTCTACTTCTTCCCCATTCAAGTGGTAACTCAATCGCATACCTTGTAAATCTTGTATAAACTTTTCATGATTAATTTTCGGATGGGGAATCCCCTCTGTGGCCTTCCGGATATCCTCCGGTGTCCATGGTCTATATACTAAAAGGGTTGGATCCTGGCCTTCCTGTCCTGCCTGAGGGTTCGGTACTTCAATTAATGGACAGATTTCCTCACTCTCTTCTAGTGAGTCCCTCACTTGAGTGTCCCTAAGTGTTTTATGCGTCCGGGACCTAGTCTCAATAGGTTCTCTTACAAATGGTTGTTTAAATGCCCCTGTTGCCTCAGGATATCGTGGGGCGGGACCAGCATGTCCTCCCGCTTCATACCCTGGGTAAAGTATCGGTGGTGGCGGAGGGGGAGGGGCCGTCGCTACTACTATATTATTATCTTCTTTATCTAAGAATAATGCTTTCGCATTTTTAAACTTCTGTTCCCTTCGGTTTACTTCCTCAATCCACCTGTGTGCTTGAGGAATACCCAACTGTCGCTGTTTTTTTGCCTGACCCTCCGCGTCAGATTTTAACTGTTTCAAAAGTTTCACTAACGAAATTTTGTCTAATTTACCATCAAATCCATATTTATTAACCCATTTTGCAAAATATCTCACATTATCTGCTCTCTGCAATTGCATATATTTCGCATCATCCGTCAAAGGCGGATCTCGCGATCTTTTAGTGCACTGATTTCCCATGTCTAAAAAAGACTGTTACGTAACCCTTCTCTTGTACCACGTGGTATCTTATTTCCCCATATCCACAGTAGTGTCTAGAATGACTGTTTACTTTGCTTTGTTATTTCCTGATCTATGACTCAAGATACAATACTTCAACTCTCTCTCTCCCTGCTATCACAAACCTTAGCAATAGCACAGTGTAACCTGGTCCCTGATCTAAAACAAAGACAAAGAGGGAAACTCTCCTTACCTGAGCCTCCCATTTATGACTGTTCGCTTTCTTCTTGGGATCCAGTTTTCCGCTTTTCAGCCACAGATCAGAAAGTGGACAGCCTCTTTGCACACAACAATTCAGTCGGAGGTCTTTTCACTCAAGAAGAACCATTTGTTTTGGCAGCTTCCCCTGCGCAGATTTGTTACCACTCATGCACTTACCAAGGGAATTCCGGCTTCAGAAGGACCAAAATGTCAAATAAATTGTTAGAATCAAACTGTAAAAATCATTAGGCTTTTCAAAATGACAGTCAATAACACAGGATGCTCAGGTTCAAACAATATTGCTTTACTAATGTACATTAGGAGGCAAAAAACTATACAGAAACAGTATAGAGTTTTGACTAATTACATTCAGGAAATACTCTCAATTATATACTATTTGCAATCAGCTTTTGCCCACCTTACTGACGTGGTCAGTCACAGGGCATTTACATCACTATAGTCCATAATACTTCATTCATAAGAAGATGCTTAGGTAATGTTTTTAGAAACTTTCCCATGAGAATAACACAGCCTTGCGAGGCACCTGGTCCATCATAACGTCTTCCTGTAGATGTTACTTTTCAAGGATCTTAGATTAGTTCGAACACAATGGACAAGTCTTTTCTTAATACGTCCCTTTGTCTCTCTGGCTGCCAGCTGCGCACTATCTCAGATAGTGTTCACAAGGCCATCCTCCTCGGTGGAAGGAAGAAAGATACACATGCATACATATTTATTTCTCTCTGACCCAGCAGATTATAGTTACTGAAAGACATAAGCTTTGCTGAGCTGGCTACTGCCAGGGTCAGGGGTTAACCATACTGCAGCTGAATTTCAAGCAATTACATGCAAGATCATTTCTACTGCCATTCTAGTAAAATAGAATTAAATGCATTACATATTATACTGTTTCTAAACTTTGCACTACATATATGTTCAAGTACATATTCTTCTAACAGTTTATATATGTTTAAGTACATATTTTTCTAGCATTCTGTATATGTTTAAGTACATATTTTTCTAACACCTAGGATGAAATCATTCAACTGTATTTGGCACTTATTAGGCTGGTTATTGAGTATAATGCTCCTTTCTGTATGTACATGTCCAAACACTTAAGTCAGCATGAACAACCAGAATGCTTTCTCACCAAGAAAATTAAGGGCATAAATCATAATAATCGCACTGTCCATCTCGAAGCCTTATCACTGTACTTAGCATCATATGGTCTAATAAAGGATTATCTCTGCCTCAAGTACAGTGCCTCAGCAGATCCTGTCCCCTCAGATCTACTGAGCATCTACACATCCGATTGTGGCATAAACAGCTACTCAAGATATCTTAATCTGTTCTACAATATAAATAGAACACTTTGGAGGAATAAATATGTATCACAGAGAATATCACTTATTTGGCATCATCTTCCTTTCCACATAAAGCAAAGTACTTCCCTTACTGTATTCAAACATAATCTGGACAAATGGATGGGACACTGCAAAGTCACCCCTGATTTAGCACCCTTGTCTTTTTGTGGACAGGGCTAACATACAAATGTTCTGCCCATCTCTGGGTTAGTCATACTTAAACTGCAAGGGCTAAAACTTCATCAGAATGCAGGACTAGGCTTCTAAAGAGTCTCAAGGATCAATAACCTACAATTTATGAACCTATGAAAACAATGTACTTCAGTAGTGTTATGCCAGTCTGAGAAGATGCATCTTTGAACTCGGTTAGCTCAGGGAGTTCAGAATATTAGACAGGAAAAATGTTACTGTCAATCCCTGAAGCAGAACAGTTCTGAAACAGCTTTATTCCATGGATTATCTGGAATCTTATAAGAAATCATTGCATATATGGAGTTGTTATTGTGATACATATTACAGACTTAAAATCCATAATCATCCTCAATAATTGTTGATATTCCAAGCCGAAATAAAACATGACATGAACTTCTTTTACTCTTTTATGCTTGACAATTCCTAGACAATGATTCATGCAGTTTCTCTAGCACAACTTTGTGTAGCAGTGTTGGTGCAATCACTTGGGTAGAATTAAACATCAGTCCTTCTGATTAATGATTTTCTTTACGATAGCTATAGTAGACTTGAATCAGTAATAAAGCTTTTTTCTTGTCTGTCCATTCACTAAAAATCAGATTTCTCAAACTGTGTAACAGTTTTTTTTCAGTGTGATAAAAAATTTATATTTTCTCCTCAGAAGATAATTTGCCAAGATAGGGTTCATTTATTTCCTAAGACAAATACATTTCTGTTTCATGATCCTGTATCATTGTATACTGCTCTATAGTCCTAAAGTTTTATTTTCTGTACCACGCAAATGTATAAATCACTGCTTCGGTGAACATGAGAATCACTGACTCTGTGACTATTCGAGTCAGGTTCTGACTGTGTGCATTAACTGTCTCTGACTGCACTCTGCCACCTAGTGTACTGGCCCTGCATCTGCCCACTCAGAATTCACTGAATCATGCCCATTAATTCAAATGCAGCTCAACTGACATGACTTAAGTTGTACTCCCAGTTTTTGGACACAAAACACTTCATCTGAATTAAAAGTTTCAGTCTGCACCCAGAATAAGTCAGTAATTAAGTATTAGACACACACAGAGATTTTTTCAGGCCCAGTTGTTTGAGCATTGTATTTGAATGAGCTTTCAGTAATGATTGTACACTTGGCCCTGGTGTCTAACTTAAGTATGATCAATTTACACTTTTTGCTCAGCTTTCCAGGGTACTGAGCTTCATATATGTCAAACTTGTTGAGTTCTTGAGATCACCGCAGAACTTGTGCACAACAGTCTAAAAACACCCAGATCAACAGCACTGACAAAAAATTGCTATTATTTGATTTACATGGGTCTTTTTAGTTATTGGATTCTTTGTTGTTTGTACTCCATTTTTTTCTGGCTTCAATCATTTGTGAATCAGGTTATTATCCTTTCCTCATAGACTTGCAAACATGGGAAAAATTAACTCGTCTACATTTGGAAAACACTTTTTTAATAACATGGGAACTTCCCACTATGAAAAGGACATATATTGTTATAAAGTAAATATCTTACTATTGCATTAATCTTGGAGGTGTTATTTTTTTCAGTAAAGTGGTTATTTATTTAAACCCCATGATTTGAATCCAGTAATGTGAGTTTGTTTCTGTTAGCTGTTTGTCAGTTCTTGGTTTGCTTTATTTTCTTCTGCACTGCATGTTTGTTTGTTTTTTTGTTGTTTTTTTTGGCTCATTTGAACTGATCACAAAACAGCATACCTAAGAAGTTAAATTAATTAGATTTAACCATACTAGCTGGACTTGGCTGTCTAACACCAACAGAGTGTCCTTTTTTAAATCTTTGCAAGTTAACATTTATATTATGCTGCCTGCCAGTGATAATTTTATGTTTAGTACTCATCCTGCAGTTTACTTTTATGAGAGAAGAATTTGCAATGTTCTTAAAGTGCCATTGTTGGTGGTGTGTCAGCTCTTCTTGAATCTATTAGCTTTTTATTGGTTGCTTTTTCTTCTTTTGCTTTATTTTCCACTACGTTACATGGCAATGTGATTGGCTGAGCTGAACAGCACATAACACTTCATATATGATCATGTTAACCATATCTCTCAACTTCTTAGAGCAAGAAATCTGGACAAAGCCACAAATAATGGGTGGATAAAGGCCGAAAAATAGGGGCATATTTTAAATATTGATGTTACAAACTTAGAAAGTGGATAGATTAACAGGCTTTGCATTAGCATGGACCTTCTGAAGGATATTAGGTCTGAAACTCAAATGCCTGCTATTATTTTCTGAATTCTGTCCTCAATTATTTGCCATTGATTTGACAGAAAACTACAATTTTATGAGAAACAGACCAAAAATATGAGGCACAAATATGGACAATTGAGAGGTATGATGCTAACCCATACTATACAGCAACCAGTGAGTGACTGTTCTCTTGGCACTACTTCAGGTGATCTCAAGGAGATGCACATTGAGTAGGAACAAGTAACTGCAGTAGTCATGCCTGTGTCCCTGTGCTTCAGCTCGACTGACTGTCACTGCATTGCTAATTTGCATCACCTGTTGGTACTCTGTACCACTCTTGGTTTATCACATTGCTTGTTTGTTGGCAGGAACCATTTACATACTGTGTCACATTTATGCTTATAAACAGTCTTGTACTAATAAGCTGCATTGCTTAGGGGTGTCTCCTATGCTGATAGTCTGTTTCACTTTTGAGTTAATATACTGCATTGCTAAGTTACTGTAACACCCATGCTTGTGTCCTGAGTGGTGTGTTTTTTTTCTTTTTTTTTTTTTTTTTGAAGCTATGGTATTGCTCTGTGCTAATAATTTATTGTATCATTTGTTTATTGGTGTTGCCTGTGCTGATAATTTGTCTCAGGTTTGAACTAATGGGTTGTGTTGCTAAGTTTTGTGGTACATGTGCCTATATTCAGAATCATTTTTTTCTCGTGGCACTGTATTCATAGTATATGCATAACTGCCTGCTATTCATCCTGATTTGACTGTAACTATCTACACAGTATCTACCTTCTACCATTGTACATTATTACTGTATCACCAAAACCACATTCAATGTACTTCCGTCCATCTGATTCATTGAACCACACCATCCTGTTACTATCTGTGCATTATCCAAACTGCTAGTACTGTACCTAGGTCTACATAGTATATTCTTCCCATTACAAATGTCCTCCCCCATCAGATTTCCAAACACCATGGGATCACAGTCTGCCATAACATCATCTGTTGCCTGCCTACTAGCATTACGTACCATAAGACAGTGCAGCAACTGCCTCATGTTCACAGAGGGGAGCCCATTACTGTTATGAAATACTTGGAGTGCTTGTGAAATGTGCAGATGCCTATTTAAATCGGAGAAATCCTCTTATGTCACCCAGTGGTCTGAATATATCCCACCCCTACATCACAACAAAAACATTAAGCCCACATATCTGCACATATAAGCACATATGCTGAAGTACAAAATGACCTCCTGGGCAACATACCATCACACAAACCTCAGCAACATATTTATACTTCATCTAATGTACACAAAACAGCACCTCCTACTGTCACTGCAGGAAAAGGTCAAACACTAAATCAAGGCCCTTAATTCTGGCAGAGATTACTGCCTCATTTTATAATGTCCTAGTCACAGATGACTATATAGTCAGAAGTGTACCTACCACTCACCAAGCAGATCAAGGATACAGGACAGCTGACTCCCAGGTGCTAGAATGTGTGATGGTTCCAAGGTTATCAGATTCTTGCACCCCAGTAACACACGACTTGGTCTTTGTACAAAAGGGAGTAAACAAACTTGGATATCCACCCCAGAATACATGAAACATTACATGACAGTAGTCTCAGTGTATGTGACTGAGGCTGATAAACAGCTAAGCTTGAGAAGTAAGCTGCCATTACTGTTAATGATGCTGAAATGCAATTCAAAAAATTGGAGCAGAATCTGGTGTCATTCCAGGGGGATCCAAAATTTATCAGCTTGTCAGACAGATTGTTTACAGTCTTACCACCTTCATTAGGGATAGCATGTCTTTTTAGGAAGATTTATTACTTACATCTACTAATTAACCGTTCCCTACTAGGCCGATCTTACCATAGCACTGCTCAGTGCGAAACATTTAAATTAGAATATGACCATTCTCTAGGCCTTCCTGAACCTTGAAAATGTACATGTGTTTATATTTATGGATATCTGTATCCTGTCTAGTGAGAGTATACTTTTTCTGTATGGTGCCTATCATTTGTTCAGATCACCTGGTGATGGCAGGCATGTTTCATTTGGGGGTGCATTCATATTCATTCAAAATCTCCTCGTCATACAGCAGATGCTGCAAGATAATGACCAAGAGCTCCTGCATATCCTTGGTATCTATAGACAAGTATAACTATTGTATCATTGCTAACTATAGAACTCCCTCCATGTTTTCACAACTCATGACAGCTGCATTAACAAATCTAAGTCCTTCTCTACTAAATCCAAAACAGTCATTCGAGGGGACCTCAACTACTCTTCCATAACCTGCCAAACATAAGCCACAGATATGAAATATGCACAGCAGTTCCTGAGCATCACTGATGCTAGCCTCTTGACCAGATAGTATCCTCCCCACAGGGGCTCATGTCTATTAAACCTGATTCTTAGAAACATTTATTTATTTATTTATTTGACATTTCTTGACCGGGTTAGTCTGACTGGGCTTTTGCCCTTTTTCATTGGAGGCCTGGGGAGATAAGCTCCTCAAATATTATACAAAAACATAGTATATAAAATAACTAGAAATAAAGGAACTTCAACAATGTAAATAAAAACTATGGTGAAGTACAAAACCTGTAAAAGCAAGTACAATTTAAACACTGCCACCTCATCTGAAAATAACAATAAAGTCTTCCTTGGCTATGAAGGGAGTCTCAGAAACAATATTCAGTACTGCTCTGAGCTGGTCTGTGATGTTACAACCCATTTTTACCCAAAAGATATTGCAAATATGCTAGTAGCCAAATGCATCTGAAATGTCTATCCCTGTCTTCCATCTCAGCCCATCTGGATGGCATCTCCTCATATAACTGCTTCTAATAAGTCATAAAAACTCTCTTTAATGCTCGAAAATTAGCTCAGTGGTTGGGATAACATGCAGGGCTAGTTTCTTCTTAGTACAAACTACCACCTTACCACCTCTCTCTTAAACATATTAAGTTTTAGCCTCTCCACTGTGCATGTAATAGGGAGTGAAGCATTACTATTGTCGTATCCCTGCACAAGGGTGACCCTGGAAATTACTGAACAATTAGCCCTGTCATTATCCTTACCAAAGAAATTGAGTATATCATTATGGAGCTCACAATAGCTTCTAAGCCCTTCACCTAAACCAATTTGACTTTATGAAAGATATCTCCTTCATACTAACCATCTTCTTCTTCTTCTTTCAGCTTTTCCCAGTTAGGGGTCACCACAGCGGATCACCTGTCCGCTCATGATTGGCAGTGGAGTTTTATGATGTCGAATTGCCAGCCCGGCACCCAACCTTCCACAGAAGGCACACACACACACACACACACACACACACACACACACACACACACACACACACACACACACACACACACACACACTCTCACACCTAGGGCCAATTTAGAGTGTCCAATCCACCTACAGCATGTCTTTGGGATGTGGGAGGAAACTGGAGCACCCGGAGGAAACCTACGCAACCACAGGCAGACTCCACACAGAAGGTACCCCAGCTGAGAATCGAACCAGAGAACCTCTTGCTATGAGGTGGCAATGCTAACCGCTGCACCACCATGGCTGCCCTCCTTCATACTAACCATATGACCTCCAAATGTTTATTTTTTCACCTGACCAGCCTTATACATCTGCCAGCCACAATCAAGTGTCTGTGCTTTCCATTTACCAGTTTAAGGAAGGGTTGTTGAAATCCCCCGGAATAACTGTTTTGGATTTAGTAGAAGGAACATGGGTAGATCTATTTGAGTGAGTTACAGGATTACTGGATGAAGGCAAATGTATGGACACTGCCTATATGGGCCTAGCCAGACCTTTGACACTATTCTATACTTTGTCATTATTGGCTATGCTCATTCACTCAGGACTGGTCACATATTTCCTTCCAAAGAAAGGCAGTGCCCTTCAGGGTTTCCTTTTGATGCTATTATTCTTCAGCATATCTTTAGTTGATGTCCAGCTTAGGTCAACATTGAAGGTCTCTGGATGGCTGTTTGCTGATCACTGCATACTTGAAAACATTGTCAACTGACCAGAAGACATCCAAAACTACAAAAGGTCCTAACCTACACAAACTCATGGTGCCATTTCCATAAGAAAACCTAGATGAAAGAAAAAGACAAGTAATGAAGCATTGCTGTCTGTGGGACATAAGAGCACCCCTGCACATAGCATAAAAATGGGACCCTAGGCACATGTGTGTGCAATAGACTCTTGGACAAGAATCACATACCAGCTATCATTCAGAAATCTATTTATCTAGACCAACTAATTACTAAATGATATCCTCCAGGTTCAGGAAGTCGACTGTTTTTCCCTTATCACACCAATAATATAATCTAATACCCCTGTTAGCATGTATCTATCCAGGAATATTCTCAAATGGAAATATCACAATGTTCCTTCATATCAGTTTTTTTTCATTTGATCTCCTTGAGATACACATATAATCTAAAATTACTATCACTTTGTCCTCTCTCTCTCTCTCACTCTCTTTCATATGCATCTGTGGGGTGACCTCTACATGACCTACAAGGCTACAAATGACCCTGTTCTGTATGGCCACTTGTTCATAAAACTGGTAGCATCACACCTTCATGTTCTAGGGACCTAAATCAACACTGCAATAAGAATAGAACCTGTTAGTAGGATACCACTATCTCCCAAAGGATCCCTACCTATGACATAATCTTCCATTCCATATCAAACAAAGATTCCTAGCTATCTTTAAGTCCAGCCAGGATGACCAGATATACATCCATAAATCTGCCATTGGTCTAGCTCCTCAGACCCTTATTGATAGTGGAAATAAGTAGTTTAAAATCCAGTGGAAGGACTCGACTCAAAATGGTCTACTGGAGTAGCTTGTTTAATACATGTCTACCAACCTGTGGCAGATACTGTGTCTGTCCATTGATCACATGCTTGCATGATATATGAAAATATTATTTAACAGCATTTGGCATATTATTTTTCTGCAAAATTCTTAACAGTGACTGCCTGATAAATCATCTCATTGCAAGCAAGGGAATCACTGGGAAACACAAGGTAAATGTTGTGTAATGTGATGCAGAAGTATATATATATATATATATATATATATATATATATATATATATATATATATATATATATATAGTAACACTTCAGAATCTCGAATTACTGAAATTTCGAATTTCAGTAATTTGAGACCATAAAGCCTAAAACCAGAATGCCGAAAGTACACAAGAGAGAATTTGAATATCTCAAATCCGTGCTTATGCATTTCCAGTGCTTCGCGTGTAGTTTTATGGTGCCTGAAATTGCAGGTGAGTGAGTGTGTGTGTTTTTGTACATTGTATGTGTGGGTAAGGGTAGGGAGGTGTAAGTGTGAGTGTGAGTGTTGGATTTGTTGGTGTTTGTGTATGTGTGATGTGTATTTGTGTGCTAGCGAGTGGAGGATGGTGTGGTGTGAGGTTTTTTTTTTTTATGTTATGTGCGACCTCGAAGTTGGTATATATAAGTAGGGGGTGTGGGGGGCACGGGAGGGCTTGTTCCCCCTGATTATCTGTAGTGTAGATTTTTGTGGTTTGTATGCTGTGGGTGGAATGGTGTGTGTGTTATGTGGTGTATGGTGTATGTATGTTCGTGACTGCGTGATTTGGGATTGTGGATTTCGGTTTTGTGAATGGTTCGACTTTATAGCCTCGGGTTACTGAAATTCGGGATTTCAGTAATTCGAGATTATGAAGTGAAACCACACACACACACACACACATATATATATATATATATATATATATATATATATATATATATATATATATATATATATACTACACACTCAAGTGTGATAGCCTTTTCTGTGCTCATTTACTGTTTAATTGCATTTTTCTGCTGAATTTAACCTAAAAAAAAATTACTATCTCTTTGCTCATTTCCCAAATTTTCTATACTAGAATAGTCCGGATACCAGATTTTCTGGTTTCAGGACTTTATTTTTGTGTTTCTGAGTTGTCCAGACCTTGCTGTGTCTTTCTGCTTATCAGTGGGAGTGGTTAGCATTGAGCTGCTTATCTGTCACTAGAGGAGTAGTTTCCAGCTCAGGAATTGTAGCTCATTGGCCATTTGGGGCTGCTTTCTATCCCTTTCAATTTCCTGGCTTAAAAATCTGTGTTTGTTGCAGATTTGTGGTTCGCGCAGTGCCGCTCAGCTACCGTTAAACTATTACCGGTGCTAGAAAGTCTGCTCTTCAAAATTTCCCTTAGAACAAGCCAGCTTTCCAGTTTTAGCACCCAAACCTGATTCTTTGAGCTCAGCACTTGCTTAGAACTTGGAAGCACTAGATATTCTATAAATTGCTACAGCACTCAACTTTCCTTACTAAGTAAAGAGGAAAACAGTTCTAGTACTTAAACAAATAAGCACCTATCCAGGCATGTCTAAGGGTCAGCTCCCGTTGTTTTCTCCTGTCCACTTATTGAATCTGGACATCTTGGGGCAATGTAGCAATTGCCTCATGTACACAGACAACCCCCTCCTCCTACCACCCAACACTACAACCTGTGAGAGATGCACTTATATAGCCAAGCTGGAAGCCAAGCTCTCTCCAGCCAAAACTAGACTGGTCAGTCAAGAGGAGAAGGTAAACGACCACACCACACTACACACAACACATAGCCCTTCTAAACCTACACCACCAAAACCCACACATAGTAACACAAAACACACACCTACATTTGCTCTTAATAAAAATCTGCCTAAGCAACAGCAACCTCCAAAGCTGAAATGCAAACAACCACCACCCCCCAACACAACCCAAGCGACACATAGCTCACAAAACCAGTGTGCCACACAAACTCAGCCCCTAAGGCAAAACAACATACCCAACACAGGCAACATTATAGTCAGGCACACTGATTTCCTACTCACCAGGCTAAACAAGGAGAAAATTACAGTCAGCTGCCTGTCGGGTGACAGTATCTGCTACATAATGCATGCACTCAGGTCCACAACAAGTACAAATATGACTTTGTCATTGTCCATGTTGGAGTGAATG
Source organism: Protopterus annectens (assembly GCF_019279795.1). Lineage (NCBI taxonomy): Eukaryota > Metazoa > Chordata > Ceratodontiformes > Protopteridae > Protopterus > Protopterus annectens. Next base: position 318,775,910 of record NC_056739.1, read on the forward strand.
ATCTGAGACATACCTCCCTGGACTACATGAAAAGAAACATGGAGGAGCTCTCGGATCTTGTAGCCCAGGCAGATATGACCCTAGCCTTGAGTAGCATCCTGCCATCGCCCAGAATGATACCACAGTGCAAGGATAAAATGATTGACTTCAACAATTGGCTAAGTTTCTGGTGTCATCTTAAGAGGATCCAGTATCTGTCTGCCTGGGATGACATGTTTGACAGACCACAATGTTTTGCCAGAGATGGCCTGCACCTGTCGACCCTGGGATTCTGGATACTGGCTAAGGCTCTTGCCACCCCTATAGTGCCTTTTTTAGGCATGGTTCAAATGACAAAATTACCACTGTAACAGGTACAAGCAAGCAAAATCTGAGGGTAATGCTACTCAATGCCAGAAGTCTAAACCTCAAAATGCACTCACTCGAGGCACTCCTCAAAATGGAGAACATCAACATCTGTACAGTGATAGAAAACTGGTTCAAGGCTCCAGACAGCACCCCTGAAATAGCAGGCTACAATTCATACTACACCTTTCGGCCACCTAACCTGTACCGAAACGCTAAAGGCAGAGGTGTGTCTATATTCACCAACGATATCCACAACTCCAGGCTAGTTGCCCAAAATAATGCATTCCAGATTCTCCAGGTGCAACTAACACCAGGCAAGACTGCAATCCAAATTATAGCTTGCTACACATCCCCAACCATGCCTCATGATTCCCACTCCACTTTTCTTAACATACTGGAAAGTATTAAGATACAACCAAATACCCTAATACTGGATGACTTCAACTACCCCAGCATTAACTGGGAAAACTACTCATGTACCAACATATTTGCTCAATGATTCTTGCAATTCATAAATTCCAACGCCTTGGATCAACTTATCCATACCCCCACCAGGGGTACCAGTATCCTAGACCTGGTCATTACTAACATGGGTGACCGAAGCTCCACGCCAGAGGTCAGCTGCTCGTTGGTCAGATTTGACAATAAACTGATCACCCTAGACATCCACATCCTGCCCCCACCCCCCATTAAGGTAACCACCATAAAAAAACTTTTCCAAAGCCAACTTCATGCTTCTCATGACAGAAGTGGCAAACTTCACGACGCCCATGTAGATGGAAAGTAGAAGTACGACTGCAGAATCTTACACCAATGCACTGTATGAACATACACGAGTGCATGGACTATGCCATCCAAAATAGAACCAAGACACTCTCCTCCAAAAAAAGGAAGCCAATCTGGTGGTCCCCTGCCATAAACAAAGTCTACAACAAAAGGAAGAGACTTTTGCAAAAAAGAGTAAAATCCCAAGATTGGAAAAACTCCCTTGTCAGCCTCAGTAAGAAGCTGAAATCCCTCATAAGATCCTCCAAAGCTAGTTAGGAAAACAAAATCATCACAGACTCTAAAGACAACTACAAGGCATTCTATAGTTATGTCAAGAATCTCAATGTCAGCACTAAGATCTGCTCTGAGTTACAGCACAATGACACTAAATATACAGACTCAACTGTTATTGCCACCATCCTGGCAGATAGGTTCAGTGCTAACTTCACCCCCTCTCACCTCCTAAAAGGCCCATCTCAATACTAGAAGAATATCAAGTCCCAGTAATCATGGTCGCACAGGTAAAAAACGCACTCTCCAAAGTCAAGAATACAGCATCCATGGGACAAGACAACATCCCGGGCAGTGTTCTGCATGAACTACAAAATGAACTGGCACCCCACCTAAGTACCATGTCCAATCATATCCTCACTTCAGGCTTTGTGCCTACTGAATGGTGCACAGCTACAGTTATCTCACTCCACAAGGGGGGATCCACCACGAACCCCGGAAACTACTGTCCCATTAGCTTGACAAGCCTAATCTGCAAAGCCATGGAACGTATCATCATGGAACTTATAAACAAAGACATAGGTAACCTTCAAATGCTGGACGCCACCCAGTTTGGGTTCGTGAAAGGTAGATCATGTCTCCTAAGCCTAATAGACTTCTTTAAAGCAGTCACTAGAGCCATGGATGAGGGTAAAGTGGTTCACATAGTCTATCTGCACCTTGCCAAGGCATTCAACACCATCCCCCACAATGGAATCATAGATAAACTCACTAAACTGGGCATAAATCCCTATGTCATGAGATGGGTTGCCAACTGGCTCACTGACAGAACCCACACCATGAAAGTAGCCGACTCCAAATCTGACTCCAGACAAGTGGAGTACCACAGGGTTCAGTCCTGGATCCACTCCTGTTTGGCATCTACTTCTCTGAAGTTCAGGCCAACACAGAGGGTCTATGGCTAACAAAATTCACAGACAACTACAAACTGGGAGCTATTATTGAATCCCCAAATGATGTGGACATTCTACAAAAGGGCCTCACTGAGACAGATGCCTGGTGTCAAAGCCATGGCCTCAAGCTCATCACCAAAATAATGCATAGTCATCCCCTTTGGGAAAAACCCTGTGCCCATGAACTACCACATAAGTGATAGCCCACTCAACACCGAAAGTGTGATAAGAGACTTAGGGACACAGGTTGGCAGTAGTCTCTCCTTTGATAATCACATCTCCACAGTAGTTAGGAAATCCTTCTATGTGGCACACCTCATCACAAAAGGTTTCTCATGCAGAAAAAGAAGATCATTGTTCGTCTCTACTCATCCCTCCATTAGACCTATTATAGAGTACAACACCCTGTTTGGTATGCACCTCAGAAGACATTTACAACAACTGGAAAGGCCACAGAAATACCTCATGAAGAGGATCACTGGTCTCAAACAGATGCCCTATGCAGACCGTCTCAAAAAACTCCAGCTATACTCCATCGCATATTGCCTACTCAGAGGCAATCTCTGCCTAACATACAAAGCCATGTTAAACCCAGAGCTATTGGACATGCTACACTTACATAAATCCCAATCCCTCTGAGCCACATGCTCCAGGGACCTAAGCCTTGCCACCACATTAAACAAAACATGCTGGAGGGATAGGTTCCTGTCCCAGAGACTCCCCATACTTTGGAACAGACTGCCCATTCATGTCAAGCAGAGCACCTCATTAGCCCTCTTTAAGAAAAATCTTGATGATTTGATGGGAAATAGGAAATTCACCCCAGAGATCACTTCTGTGGCTCTGCCCGACAGGGGCACAGGAAAATCATTTTTGGGTGGCATAAGCCAAGGAATCTTTATGGCTAGGCTTGTACAGGCCCTAGGGCCGATAGCCTAGTACCTACCTATGAACCTATATATATATATATATATATATATATATATATATATATATATATATATATATATATATATATATATATATATATATATATATATATATATATATATGTTTTGTCAGATGGTTAAGTGGACTGTTATGTAGACTTTTCTCAGGTAACTTCACAAAGTTACTGGATCTCAAGACTAAACTATAGATTCTGGAGCACTGGGGAAGATATCTTACTATGGAGACACAATAAACAAGATTTATATTGTTAAAAAGTACTGTCTTCTGATTAAATCATACCTCTCAACCTCTTAGTGGAAGATATCTGAACAAAGCCCAACAAAACGGGGGAACAAAGACCCAAAAATAGGGACATATTTTAAATATTGCTCTTATAAACTTAGGATGTTGCTTGAATAACAGGGTTTCTTTTAACATACATTTTCTGAAGGATTGGAAGTCTGAAATTCAAATATATGTCTTTAATTAGTGACTTCAGTCCTCAGATCATCCCAGTGATTTGCCAGAAAACTGCAAATTTTATGAGGAACAGACCAAAAATATGAGCCAAAAATCTGGACAGTTGAGAGGTAATATATTTGTTTAATTCTCTGTTCTTTTACATTTGCATTTTACTCTCACTCCTACCTAAAAGTTAAAACTACTAGCTTGGCTTTACTGCTTTCTGTACAACATAGTAAAGTATTTGCATGGTCATACCATTTTCTACTTGAGTCTGCAAATCTTGATGATATGCAAATCAACAATGTTGTGCTAAAAAGCTTGTTTTATTAGCAGCATTATTTGTTGTTATATAGTATAGTATAGTTGAATTTTAATAACCTTACTGGAAGAAAGTAATTTGTAGTGGCAGAAAATGTACGCCTCCATTATTCATTTACATGCCATAATTTCAGATTATTCACTTCCTCAGCAATTAGTAAAAGTGAAAAAGATATTCTCAGAATTATGTAGCTAGCATTCTAAAACCAACATGTCAGACTCTTTTCTGCAGAATGTTGAACTACAGAAAATGACCAGAATAGCCACTGTAGTTTCATTGAGGATACAGGAAAGCAGTATTTACTGTATCATATTATGTAAATTGATTTTTGTAAATTTTTCACTACAGAAATAAACTGCATCACTCTATAAAAAGTAGTACCAGATCCTCACAATAATGTGTTGACATTAGGTTTGTAAATCAGACGCATGCAGAGGAAAAGTTTCAGAGTTGCAAGTAGATAGCAGTACTGGTATGTCAGAAGTGAGTTAACAAATAAATGCACTTATATGCTCCCTTTTGTAATTCTGAAACCTTTCTTTGTGAGCCCCAGAATTAAAAAATGACTGCAGAAGAGCAAATGTTTATGGTCACTGCTCTTTTTTAAAGTTGTTTTTTTGCAGGAGGGCAAGCCACACTGCACCCCCAATATAGTGAGCTGCACTCCTAACCCCTACTAATCTTTGAGGTCACCATACCTCAGAGAATAGGGGAGCACAGCAATCTCAGAATTAGTATATAAACTAAATCAGTCATTTTTATCTCTTACATCCACATCAGCACAAATAGATGTGGCAATGCAAGGTAACTTGTGATCTGCATGATCAGTAATAGATTAGTCATGCCTGTTTTAAAAACTTTAGATCTCTTTTTATTTATAATACTAGTAGCTGTATTGAAGCTAGTAGTCACCGTGAGTTGCCTGTGAACATTGCATTAATAGAGTAAAGTGAAAGCTTTGAATGAGTTACCAAGTCATGGAACTTCAACAGATCTTAGTATGGTAAACTACCTAGCCAAATTAGTTCCTGATTGCCAGTCATGCTTCATCCTCTAATGTAACTGTTAGACTGTAATGTAGCATAGACATGGAGTGATGCCCAAGAACAGACTTTCAAAACAGACAAACTGTTAGTATCAGATCAGTACTATGATGTCAGTGTATCAAATTTGGTGCTTGAAGATACCAGCAGTTACAGTGATAGAGCTGCTTTATTGGAACAGATTGATGGCAAAATAAAGCCTCTAGCTTTCTGTTCCAGAATATTAATGGAGACTGAAAGGAGGTATTCCTAAACTGAAAATGAAAGTGAAACAGGTAAATGAACATATGAGTGCTTTTTATATTACCTGTTGGGCCTTCACAGTTTCCAGTAACAAACAGATCATAAACTGCTGGCACGAATGTTAAGATCTGCCAAGATGTCAACTGATGATGAGAATCAGAAAATTAAATGTAAAAGCAGTTTAGTTTCTAAGAAAACGATGGTGGCAGATGTCCTGTCTCAGGGGTACAGTGTCTGAGATAGTCCAAATCAAGCATTGAATAAGATACAAGTGCTTATGTACACACCATAATGTCCAGCAGACCAGTGACAACCCAAGAATAAACATCTTCAGAGAAGCAATTAAGCAATATACAGATATGAAAATAATAGTCTCTGTTTGTGATAGATGGCCTAATAAACGGACACAATTCATTTGCAGTACAAATACTTTGGAGTAAAAGCTCTTTTGTCAGAGCAAGAAGATGTCTTGCTGCTTCAAAACTGGATTATATTGCCAACTTCATCAAGAGCAAAGTCAAATCCATCATAGTCTGACACATGCAGTGAAAGAGCAAGAATGCTTGTGCACTGGCCAAATATCAGTGCTGGCATAATCAAGCTTGCGTCTCTCTGTCAATTTTGCATTGAGCATAAGCCTTCACAAAAGAGAGAGAGAGAAGCCATGACAGAAAAACTGCCACAAACATGTGTGAACATAACATAAATAATTATCCAGTAGTCATGAACTGTTCAAGAGGCAACAAGATTGTCTGTCTTTCCATATATTTCAATTCATCCATATTCCAATATTTCCATCTGTGCTCTTTTTTTATTTCCATGTTTCTCTGCTTTTTACACATTTTCATAAAAATTCTGAAACATCTCTAATACCCCTGCAGGATTTCTGGTTATTTTTCTTGTTATAATCTCCCTGTGTTTGGCAACAACCCTTCCTGCCTTCTTTTGCCTAAGTCTTTATGTTAAAAGTTTTTGAGATCTGGAATTATTATAAAAAAAGTTGCTTAACATCAATCTTTTTAAACTCATGCATATTATCCAGATACTGCTTTATTTTCTCTTTGGCTCTCTACAGTTGTGCCTCTTCCTTTTCATGTGAGATGTAACTTATTCTGTGGTCATCCCCTCTAAATAACCGTATCTTTTTCTTTTACTTTTACCTACTTTTAAACTTCACTCTCCTTTATCCCACTCACTAGTTTCTATCTTCCCAAATAACTCTTGAATAATTTCCACTACCCATTCTTTAAATTCCTCTCTTTTTAACAGTGTCTCATTGTACTTGTAATTATTAGTGCATACATAAAATATTTTCTTACCATAAAATGTCAGTAACTGTACAGCATTGTCAAATGCTTTTAATGCTGCATGTTTCAAATTGGAAAGTGTTAAATGCATGGAGTATGTGCATGCAATTGTTTTCAGATTCTCCAGTGTTAAAGGTTGTTCCTGTTTTAATCTTTGAGACATTTTATCAGCTTCTTGTTGTTGCTTGTTAATTATTTGCCTTTTAGAAGTGGTTTCTTTCTCAGGAGTAGTAATTGCAGACAGTTTGTTTTTTGTGATTACAGTTTCTATCCGATCTGGCTGATTCTCCATTAATCTTGTAAAGTTAGATTCCTAGTAGTAGTGCAGAATTTTAAATGATAAGTCTTGTTATGAAAGTTGTTTTTCTTGTTACTTTCCTCTTATTAGGCCTGTTAGTCTTGAAGAATCCACACTATGTGGTTCAGGGCTCTGTTTCCAACAAGTAATTATTTTTCCTTCAGAATGAGAGAATCTTTGAAAAATAAAGGTGAAACAGGTAAGTATTCTTATTTCTGCTTTAATCCATTGATGTTTGGTATACTTTTCCTAAGTGATGCGGTGGTTTGAAGTCAGATTATAGTATAGGAATGCAGGAGCTGCACTGTCAGTGTGCTTACAGGCTGTCCACCATTTTGGAATTGTGCATGCAATTGTTTTAATGTGCAACTTTATATTAAATGCTACTTCAAAACTGAACTGTATTCTTTTCTCCAAGGGGAATGTGATGATGTCAGATCGCCCTGATCAATGTGACCGGTGATGGCTAGTCATGCCTGTTTAAAACCTAAATGGATTTTCACTCATAGCACATGGAACAGTTTGAAACTAATGGCTGTGTGAGTTGACTGAAAGCCTGACAAGATGTATATGTTGCTGTGATATTTGTCTATATACAGTTGATATGGAAAATAAATGAAACAAACTAATTCACACCAGTCTTATTTTCCACTGATGTCCTGAAATGAGCATAATAATAGTGGAAACTATTCCATACCTTATTGTCTAATTTGTTTTGCATTGTCTGCCTCCTTTGCGCACAGACACTTTGAGATGAGACATTTTACATCATACCCAACAAATCAGTTAGCAACAGTTTGCTCAAGAAGAGTTGGTACTATGGGCAACAAACCTGGGTCTGGTAGAGAATTGACACTGGAATAGGGAAGTATTTTTTTCTGTTAAATTTACTGGGACACACATTTTATGAAGCAGCTGGCTAGATAATTGGCAAATAACATTGAGATGAATACACAGAATGCTCAGTGTAGAATGTAATTACAGACTCAGAACACTCAACAGAGATTATGTAAGAGTCACACAAGGAAGACTCACCTAATAAATCAGAAAACCATCTTGCCATTTGATAAGACAGATGCCTGTCTTATCCAGAACTGTCACCTGTTTGAAATAGGTGTACAATGTCAAAATGGAAATAGTTTCTTTTAACTCATATGCTGAACTTGTCAGTCAAGATTAATTGATTTCTATTCCTGGCATTTAAATCTTTTGTCAGATGACTTTACCCAGCTGTTGAAGCTAATTAATCATCATTAAGACATCTGTATGCCAAGATTAAGTTCTCTCTTAAAAGTCTATACAACTAAGTATAGATAAGTTTGTTATTATAGCTTAACACTTCAGTTGTTTGTTTTTTTTTAGTTTTACATAGAACTCCTGGGCCCTTTCCAATGTAATTATCTCTAATTGTGCCACACATGCAGAATTCCTGAGATTCTTGGTAGCATTAGGCTTTTAGTAAACATACTAGGATGGTAAATTGTTTTAGAATCAGGGTTTTTATAGCTCAGACAACAAAATACAATTGTACCCCTGAAGGGTAGTGCAGCAGTACCTCATATATGGGTCAGTCACCACAAATCTGTGGACTTTGTCCAGGCCAGCTAGTATATGTAACAGTTGCTAGGCCAATCGACAGTTATCAAAGGTAAGCCATATTCCAAGAAAAATGGGATAACCCATTTTCCCAGCACAGTTCTGCCATCAGGAGTCAGCAAGTATACTACTGTGTAACAGGTCTGAAACTGACAGTTCAAGTTATATAGAGCCTTGCGGCATGTTAGGGTTCTACTACGATCCAAGGAAGTTAAATTGTGTATAGGACTTTGGTATCCTTGTAGAAGTGATACCACTCTCCACTCAATATTTACACTACTAAGCTTGTTTTGGATGGTGTTTAACCTAACCTTTGCTTTTCTGGAAGTTCATGGTGAGGTAAGGTTTGCTGAACCACAGATGAACCTTAATACAGTTAAAAGACAGGGTTCTGACAATAAATTCAGAGGATTTTCACCGCAGCAGGAATGGACTGCATAAAATATTATATTTCATACAGGGATTTGAAATGCGTTGAAAGTTGTGAATAATGATATTCCGAGAAATTAATCCTTTGGGATTATAACTGTTAGTGCATGGGATATGGCCTGATTAATTTTTGCTCCTGATTTTATGGTTACCAAGTTAGTTTTTGGAACCGGATTTAAGAGGTTGCACTTGGTCCCTGCATATTGAGCTCCATGAATACTATGACATGAATCAAAAGACTTTATGTCAATAAAGATACCTCTTATTTTCTCTCCTAGCTTTGTATGATAAGGTTACATTTGTAAGGGACAGCCTTTTTGTCGGAGTACCTTTTTGGAACGCTTGTTGGTTCTTGATAAGTTTTCATCTGTTTAACTTTGTCATCTTATTTGCTACACAGCTATCAAGGATTTTAAATAGAATTTTAATTTGCTGGGGAAACTTTTTTTTTGAGAAAAAAGAATGATGGTGCCAGCTTTCCAGAACTCTCAATAGGTGCTGGCAGACTGTGATATGATAATGTTGTATTGGACAGGACCTGCTATGAATGGCATTCATCCCCAGTATGCAGGGCATCACTCCATCTGCGCCAATTGCTCTGCATCAGGGTATTTTATAGTCACCTGTTGGCTTCCTGAAGAGAAATGTTCTGAAAGTCAAAAGATGATACAGTAAACTCTCAGTTAATCAGAACTTCAAGCAATCGGCGCTCTCAAGCAACTGCTACAAAAATATCAAAGAAATACAGTACAATTTTCGTGTGTTGCACTTTCCGTTTTTCCCCCGCAGAAACATACTTTATGTTTTCAGAGTTTTAAAAATTAATTAAAATTAAATTTAAAATTAAAAAAAGTTTTAAAAATTAATGAATTCCCTCTCTCCCCAACCTGAGAAAAGGTCAAACCAAACAAATAGTATAGGGTACAAGTATCTGGCATCTACCAATCCCCATGGGTGCCAGTTAACTGAGAGTTTACTGTATAATGCTATGAAAGTAGCTTGCCAGAGTCTGTAATGATGCTTAACAGAACCAGTGATTTGTTGACAAATTCCTGACAAATAGAAAGGCAGTATCCTTCAGTTAGACAATATGATAACCAGGTTTGGGTGAGAGTGATACTGCCAGCACCTTTAGGCTTATCTCTGCCAGAAACATTTAGGTTTTACCACTAATCGGGTTGACTCCCCACCACCATCCCACACACACTTTTATTGTACCTGTTCCTGATTATGTAAAAACTTAATCAGAGTGAGAAATTAAGTTAAAAGTAGTCATACCTCTCAACTGTACAGATTTTTGAAGAATAAAAAAACTCCAAAGCAGACTCGGAAGTAATCCAGGCAACAAAATAGTATTCCAACTCAAGTTTTTAGTGCTTTCATCCACTTGTTTTAATTGTGAACTTCCTCAGAAAATAACAAACACATACTCCCCAGTTCCTTTAAATACTTAAAAAATAGGAAATGACATCACAGTGTCATTTCGCATGTTGAGGTTGAGAGGTATGAGTCCAAGTAGGGCGTTTATTTTTTCATTCTCTGGAGACAGCCAATAGGGATGGTCTATGTCTCACTTTTTAGGTCACTAGATGGAAATACGTTTCTTAAATTTGAAGCATTGTATTTGGTATATACTGCAAGGGTGAGCTGTAATTATCTTTTAATATAACACTAGATCAGTCAATAGAGTTTGTCTCAGTAACAGCCATCTTAAAAGACTTAAGAGTAACTGTGTGGCCTTGGCAGATTTGGGATATTTGGCTGGGAAATAGGTGCAGATGAAGTAATATTTCTTTAAGAGTAGGGGTAAAATAATAAATGAAAACATTTTTGCTGACACAGATTGGTGCATCAGCTTAACCAGCAGCCTATCCATGTCCCCATCAGCATTACGAGTGGAGAGTGAATTAAAAAAAAAAAAAAAAAACACTGACACTGCTTCTGTAATGGCATTTTATTACTCATGATTGTACACAATACCAATTGCACTCATCGCACACTATTGCTAAGCTACTGAGTTTCACAGTCAAGATTGATGTGGACTAAGAATTAATGACACTGATGAATCAAACACCAATGTAACTATGGCATACAACTCAGATGGGACCCTGATCTGAATTATCAGAGCAGATGGTTAGTCTTGCCTGAGGATGTGCCTGAAGGCTGGCAGCTCCACTCTCCCTGCAGTCCAAGATATCCAAACCAAAGGGTAAAAGGGTCACACAGACAAGCAATTCAGTAAAACCTACAAGAAAGACCTAGCCAAGCTACACTCCTCATTATATATTACCCTAAACATCCTGTAGTGGAGGCTCACAGGATATATACAAATGACCCCTTTAAGGTTATAAAGTATTTTAGCTACATGGCTTCTGTGTAACTATGACTTTTAATATTTACGTCTTTATGAGTGCATTCAGGCCAATAAAAGACCTGTAATTGATGATTGTATGTCAGTTATAAAATCAATGCCCAGAGATACTGCTGACAAAGCATTCAATGGAAATATCAGCCTCTGTAAATAAATAACTACTTCCTCCTATCACTTCTGTACAGTTTGCCAGTTATCACACTTTCTTCCTTTTCTTACATACTTCCTAAAAAAAGTTACAATGACCTCATCCTGCTCCTTTCACTTGTCTTTCTTATTTCGAGATTAACACATATCTACTTTCTGATTTTTTAGTATGCAATCACCTACGATCTCTTTATCAGCTTATTCACCCTCTTCTACACACTGTAATCTTAGTTTGTTTAGGAAAATGATGTCTCCAAAATGTTCTTAAGTGTTTCAAAACTGGCCTGGCCAGAGCTATATACTAAAACACAGATATATTGCACATGTCAAAAGACATACTCCTTTAGGCAGTATCTCCTGTTACATTATCCGTGTTAGATTTTATGTTTCCTTTTGTTGACTGTAGACCACAGAAAGCATCTTGTATGATATTTCCAATATGGAACCAATTATCATCAAGTCTTTCGTGTATCGGCAGCAGCACCCCCCCATTACAACAAAAAAAGAAAAATAAATAGTATTAAATTTAGAAAAGTGAGTATTATTTATAAATTAAAAATAATACTCGACTTTCCAACTTTTTTTGTTGCAGCTTCTCAGAACTGCTCACATGCATTGATATGTAGCGTTCTGAGGTGATCCAGGTTTAAAAAAGAACAATAACAGCTGTCCTTGTTTTTGGAATACTGTCTACATTATTTCTAACTTCCTCTCATTCTTGGGGTAAGAGGCTGAGACATATGTGAGGGGAAGGGGATTGAAGACTCTATTCTGACAGCAGTGAACTGAGAATATAAACTCCTGTGTGGCAGTTATTTATGTATTTATTCATTCACTTCATGCAGCCAAGCATCTGATGCATGCAGTTCTACAAGTGGCTGTAACTGTTGATCGTATGTTTTTGTGTTGAGGGGTAGATGATCACAATTGTCCCTTATTTTGCAGAATGTTTCTGATTTTTTTTTTTTTGCATTAGATTTTGGTGTGTTCTTTCGATTTTTTACCTAACAAATATGTAAGAACTGCAGTCAGTAAACAGTAATGACAGAAATGTGAGTTTCAGACTTAATAGCCATCACAAATAATGCTAATGCAGCACCTCTTACTCTAGCAAGTTTCTAAGTATATAAAGGCAATAGATGTTCCTGGTTTTGGCTGTTCATTCATCATGATTTTTCGCTTTCTCTGATTCTTGAGATAAGAGGTTGAGGCGTATAGGGGGATGCTCACTGTGTTCTGTCAGCAGTGAGCTGAGAAGATAAATTCTTGACTGTACGTTTTTATGTATGTATTCATTCATTTGATGCAGCCAAATACATGAGGTGTACAGTCGCAGTCTTACATGTGGCTGTAATTAATGGTATGGTTGTATATTTGTGTGTTTGTGTGTGTGTGTGGGGTGTTTAAAATAAATTACTGTGGTCAGTAATTATTTTTATAGGTTCATAGTTCATAGATTGATACTAGGCTATCTGCCCTAGGGCATTTATAAGCCTAGCCAGAGTGTGTTTGGCTTTCGTCTCCCTTTTAGATTAGTTAAGGTCACAGAAGATAGCCCTTTTAAAGTTAGTTTACTGTGCCTCTGTCTAGCAAGGACATAGAAGAGATCCCAGGGGTAAACTTACGATCCCCCATCCACCTGTCAAGATTTCTCTTGAAAAGGGTTTTATTGCTTTATGGTATCTGAGCTATATAAGTGATTGATGCTGTTGTCATTTGTTTAAGTTAAACAGTTATTAGTCTAGCTTTATGAAGGTAGTATGAATTTTTACGAAACCAGATGGAATATTTTATACAGTTAGCCCCACCCATTCAGTTGCTTTCTGCACCCCCCATGTTTTGAGGTCACCAGGCACCGCTGCATTTATCAGTTGATCAGGAAAGGGAAGTATGGATTCTTAAGATGGGAAGCTGAAGGTTAACACTGGCAGTGGGCAGGAAATTGTGAGTTGAGGCATTTTAAGCAAAGGGCTGTACAACACGAGACTGTGTGTGTGTTTGTGCATGCATGTATGGTGGAAGTGATACACTTGGATCAGTAGTGCATTTAACTTCCAAACTGCACAACTGAGCTTAAACAGAAGTGCTTGGTTGCATTGGAAAATGGAATATTTCTTTTTTTTTCTGTCTGAGACCGTGTAGCTTCTGAATGAAAATTTATTCGTAAGGTAGTGTGTGGGGTGAAGGTGAAGAGCAACTTTCTTCAAAAAATATGTTTAATGCATAGCTCATTTTTAAAGCATTTCTGTGAGAAATATTTAATTGAATTCTATGATTTGTTCTGTTTTAATTTTTTCACAGAGCTAACAACATCCTATTATAAATTAAAAAGGAAATAATCTGATTGAATAAGCTCAATCTTTGTCAGTCACGAATAAGTCTCTTATTTACACATGGCAAAAATTGGCAGTGGCAGGTAAATCATTACTGCTTTTGAGGAGGAAAAGGAAACAATTGTCATTTTCTTTTCTCACTTAATGGCACATAGCAACTATTTCAAGTTAAATTATTCTCAGTATTTCTCCATTGCAGCTGTCTGACAAACAGCTGAAACAGAAAAATGCAGAGGTGTTGAGCAAAATAATTCATGTAGTTTGTTTCATGTACTGCATTCTCACTTTCCTAGCTATCAATTATTTATTTATAACAAATAATATGACTTATTTTTACCAGCATCAATTTCACTGATTTTTAAAACGTAAATTTGATGAAAATAAAGCATAGCTGAATCTGAATCTTGGAGAAGAAATCCAATGACCGAATACATTATAGCATTGCACAGCTCCTGTGGTGACATCACAGTGTTATAGGAAGGAATGAACTATGAGTTAAGGCCTGCCTGCATCCTCACTGCAGCAGCATCAGGGGTTTTATCAGTTCATCTTTGCCACCGAACTCCTGATTTTAAGAAATAGAGCAAATGAGGAATGCAGTAAGTAATTTTGCTTGGAAGGGCACAAGTGCATTGAGTGTACACTTGCCAAAGTATAGTGGGTTATATAATCAATTAATGCAATGGTGCCAGTTAGCAGTAAAAGCTGGTGACACCTGCACCAAGGAGCGCACTGCGTTTATTTTTTTCTTAAAAATTTAGGAAACAGAACATGTTTTAAATTGACAGCTCATATGATATGGAGATTGTTGCTACATCTACATAATTATAAAGTATTTAATACCCTTGGGGGTATAATAGGCTGAAGCAGTTACAACTACACTACAGTTTCATACTATCTAAATCAGCAGTGAGTAGCTTGTATTTCTGGTGGATGCCATGGAAAAATTAAACACTGAAAATGTAAAAGCTTGTGCTATGTTTTTTTTTTTTTTTTTTTTTTTTTTTTTGCAAAGGTGAATTTACTCACACCAGATGAATGAATTTTGTCAGGTTGGCTTTAATGTCAGTGGAGGCATAAATCCATCCAGTATAGTGCACAGACACAATATAGTCCTATAAAAAAAAAAAAAAAAACAAGGTGACAGCATAAGCCTCTTTAATAATGTAGGGAATTATTTGGATAAACTTGAGCATGATACAGACTTATGATTTTTTTCCTGCAGAACTTAATTAATTGACCGAGAAATGTATATTTCTTGTATTACTTCCCCTACATCAAAGTACACTAGTGTACACTTTTAGCTGTTAAAAGCCGAGCACCATCACTCTGCTGATTTCCATTCTTTTTAAGTCTCAGTGAATTTTCATTTTTATGGTTTTCATTTAATTTCTTGGAATAATCTGAAAACAAACTTTGGTTTTCATCCAAACTTATAGCAATGATCCAACTGGAGATATTGATTGCACTAATCCTATAACTGATCATCTTACTTTTAAAACCTTACCATGTCTATACTCTTACCTGTGCTAATATCTGTGAGTCTCCTCACCAGTTTTCCATGCATTAGCAGGTAAAATATTTTACTGAAGTCTAGAAAAATGGCATTCGATGGGTAAAATATGCCCACCTCCTTTATAACCCAGTCATAATAACTTAAATGTAGCTTACAAGCTGTGTTCCAGTAAAACCATACTTACTGATGTGTGGTTTTGTGGGGTCTTCCTACTCCTTTTTTAAATAATTGCTTTGTACAGAGTCAACCCTCAACAACTTTTGGTGTTTCTCATTCACCCAGTGATTTAGAATAACCAGCTCTTTAAAAATGTGGATTCAGAACATACATTCAGATTCTGATTCATTAAATTCCTCTTCTGAGTAGAGTAACAAGAAAAAAAAACAGAAAAAAACCCAAATCTAGAATGACAAATTAAATTCTGCCCACATCCCTCTCCTCATGAGTGCCCTTTACCCCATGTATAACCTTTACCTGTATAATCAACAACAAGATTGTTGCTTCTCATGTAAAGTCAATTCCCCTTCAGCAACTAATTTTAAATGGTATATATGAATAATGTATGACAATTTTATGTCAAGAAAGTATAATAAATATTTCTAGACTTTCACTGACAGGGCATCTGGCTCCTGTGTGTACTTACATGCCTTTGTTCCACTCTCTACGTCTCTGTTAATTTCTCTATTTAAGATACCATCCCTCATCTTCTTTTACTGCAGTGTCTCTAGACCTATATAAAATAATAATTTATTGATTCAAGTTGCTACCTTGCTTATATTACAAAAACCTTACCTGTGTTCCACTTCTCAGTGTCATAGCTGTAAACAAGTATACTTTTTACTTATCCTTAACTTACTGTCAGTGAGCTGCAGTTCTCCAACTTTATTGTTTTAAGGTACTCAAAAAATTCACTATTGTCGTATGTACTAACGTCTCTTACCCTCCTCCCTTAACTATCAAGATATACACGTCCATGTCTCCTTGATGGTCATTTTATGTATTATATTTTATTTTTACACAAATATCCATACTGTTCAAATGAATTATCTAAAAATCTTTGCAAACCCTTTTAGCCCCCCCCCGCACACACACACAGACACACAGACACACACACAGACACACACACACAGACACACACACACACACACACACACACACACACACACACACACACACACACACACACACACACACACACACACACACACACACACACACACACACAGTGCTGCTTTGTATTGTTTTGCACTTCATAAATGCAACCATTATAAAGCTAAGCAGTTATATTTTGTTGCAGGTTTGCTGACTAACTTGCAAGAAAAGTTTGCTTTGTGTGTCAGTCAATAGCTGGACTTAATGATGAGGTTTCATTAAATTCATTTTTGTTGGATTATATACAAACATATTGCTGTCAGCACTGTAAATTGTGAATAATTCTCATTTAGAGGTATGTGGTTTGTGGTGGTATGTATTAGTCTGTATAGTTTAGGTATGTTGGCGTTGGGAGTTTGTTCGCTCTGGTCTTTGAATAGCTCTGGCAGTTTGATTATGCTTTTTTTCTGTAGAGGGGGAGTGGGGACTACTTTTCACAGTGGTGTTTGTCCTTTGCCTTCTAATTTACTGCCTTCTGCACTTGTTTTTTTAGTCATTTGTTAATTTAATTGCATTTATTTAAACTATATTTGCCTTAATATTGCTACACACTCAAGTGTGCTAGCCTGCACTGCAATTTGAATTGTATTTACTGCTGTTTTAGCTGCTTTTCTGTAATAAAAAAAAATTCTAAGCTTGTTTCCTGCCTTTCCTTTAACTAGTCTAGTCCAGATACAGACTTGCTGTATCCAGGACTGTTGGTAAGCTTCTGAGCCCTCCAAGCCTTTCTGTGTTGGAGAGAAGCCTTCTAGCTTATCATTGGGAGTGGTAAGCACTATGTAGCCTATCTACCATGAGAAGAGTGGGTTTTGGCCCAGAAATTGTAGTTCATTGGCCGTTTGGGAAGCTTTTTCTACTTTCTGGTTTAAAAGCCTGTGTTTACATTTGGTCCACGCCTTTACTGTAACTAGTGTAGTCCAGCAATTCTAAGCTTGTTTCCTGCCTTTCCTTTAACTAGTCTAGTCCAGATACAGACTTGCTGTATCCAGGACTGTTGGTAAGCTTCTGAGCCCTCCAAGCCTTTCTGTGTTGGAGAGAAGTCTTCTAGCTTATCATTGGGAGTGGTAAGCACTACGTAGCCTATCTACCATGAGAAGAGTGGGTTTTGGCCCAGAAATTGTAGTTCATTGGCCATTTGGGAAGCTTTTTCTACTTTCTGGTTTAAAAGCCTGTGTTTACATTTGGTCCATGCCTTTACTGTAACTAGTGTAGTCCAGCAATTCTAAGCTTGTTTCCTGCCTTTCCTTTAACTAGTCTAGTCCAGATACAGACTTGCTGTATCCAGGACTGTTGGTAAGCTTCTGAGCCCTCCAAGCCTTTCTGTGTTGGAGGGAAGCCTTCTAGCTTATCATTGGGAGTGGTAAGCACTACGTAGCCTATCTACCATGAGAAGAGTGGGTTTTGGCCCAGAAATTGTAGTTCATTGGCCGTTTGGGAAGCTTTTTCTACTTTCTGGTTTAAAAGCCTGTGTTTACATTTGGTCCACGCCTTTACTGTAACTAGTGTAGTCCAGGTACAGATTTGCTGTATCCAGGACTGTTGGTAAGCTTCTGTACAACCATGGAATTAGTATAGTTAAATAATAGAGGACTGAGGGCAAAGTCTTTTCAGATAGGCCTGCAGAATGATTAATTTGTTTTGTTCATTTCTTCAATAAAAGTAGATTTTTGAATGTTGTTAATTAATTATTCTTAGGTTTATAGGTAGTTACAATGCATGCAGTCCAGGAAACCATTAATGAACTTAGTCCAAATTTGCAATTGCAACAAAGCACTGTCTGGTTAAGTAATTTGTTCAAAATCACAGAGTAGGCAAATAAAAGTTGTGGGAATCAAACTCTGTACCATAGCAAGTCAGGTAGCGGGTTAATATCTCACTAGTGTATTGCTGTAGTTGCTAGTATTAGCAATCGTTTAGGCTTTATTTTGCTGGCTAATATTATCATCAGTTAAGGCTTTATTTTGCTGGTATCTGCATTTTTTCTATAGAACATTTTATTTATATATGCACCTCCAAGCCCTAGAAAACAGACTGCTCAAAAGGCTGTATACACCCTATGCTTCCCCACTTCCCTACATTTCTTTATTACCTAGGATTTCTCAAACTAAATAAATACAAATCTAAATAAACATATTTTGCTACAAGGTTTACTTATTGATTTACAGGAAAAGCTTGGTTTGTAAATTAGTCAGTAACTGGACTTGGAATTGAGGAATGCATGGAGATGTAATATACAGAGTTAGAGGTTTGTATTAGGAAATGAGGAATGCATGGAGATGTAACATACAGAGTTAGAGGTTTGCATTAGGGATTGAGGAATGCATGGAGCTGTAACATACAGAGTTAGAGGTTTGCATTAGGGATTGTGGAATGCATGGAGATGTAACATACAGAGTTAGAGGTTTGCATTAGGGATTGAGGAATGCATGGAGATGTAACATACAGAGTTAGAGGTTTGCATTAAAGATTGAGGAATGCATGGAGATGTAACATACAGAGTTAGAGGTTTGCGTTAGGGATTGAGGAATGCATGGAGATGTAACATACAGAGTTAGAGGTTTGCGTTAGGGATTGAGGAATGCATGGAGATGTAACATACAGAGTTAGAGGTTTGAGTTAGGGATTGAGGAATGCATGGAGATGTAACATACAGAGTTAGAGGTTTGCGTTAGGTATTGAGGAATACATGGAGATGTAACATACAGAGTTAGAGGTTTGCATTAGGGATTGAGGAATGCATGTAGATGTAACATACAGAGTTAGAGGTTTGCATTAGGGATTGAGGAATGCATGGAGATGTAACATACAGAGTTAGAGGTTTGCATTAGGGATTGAGGAATGCATGGAGATGTAACATACAGAGTTAGAGGTTTGCATTAGGGATTGAGGAATGCATGGAGATGTAACATACAGAGTTAGAGGTTTGCATTAGGGATTGAGGAATGCATGGAGATGTAACATACAGAGTTAGAGGTTTGCATTAGGGATTGAGGAATGCATGGAGATGTAACATACAGAGTTAGAGGTTTGCATTAGGGATTGAGGAATGCATGGAGATGTAACATAGAGAGTTAGATGTTTGCATTAGGGATTGAGGAATGCATGGAGATGTAACATAGAGAGTTAGAGGTTTGCATTAGGGATTGGGGAATGCATGGAGATGTAACATACAGAGTTAAAGGTTTGCATTAGGGATTGAGGAATGCATGGAGATGTAACATAGAGAGTTAGAGGTTTGCATTAGGGATTGAGGAATGCATGGAGATGTAACATACAGAGTTAGAGGTTTGCATTACGGATTGAGGAATGCATGGAGATGTAACATACAGAGTTAGAGGTTTGCATTAGGGATTGAGGAATGCATGGAGATGTAACATACAGAGTTAGAGGTTTGCATTAGGGATTGAGGAATGCATGGAGATGTAACATACAGAGTTAGAGGTTTGCATTAGGGATTGAGGAATGCATGGAGATGTAACATACAGAGTTAGAGGTTTGCATTAGGGATTGAGGAATGCATGGAGATGTAACATAGAGAGTTAGAGGTTTGCATTAGGGATTGAGGAATGCATTGAGATGTAACATACAGAGTTAGTGGTTTGCATTAGGGATTGAGGAATGCATGGAGATGTAACATAGAGAGTTAGAGGTTTGCATTAGGGATTGAGGAATGCATGGAGATGTAACATAGAGAGTTAGAGGTTTGCATTAGGGATTGAGGAATGCATGGAGATGTAACATACAGAGTTAGAGATTTGCATTAGGGATTGAGGAATGCATGGAGATGTAACATACAGAGTTAGAGGTTTGCATTAGGGATTGAGGAATGCATGGAGATGTAACATACAGAGTTAGAGGTTTGCATTAGGGATTGAGGAATGCATGGAGATGTAACATAGAGAGTTAGAGGTTTGCATTAGGGATTGAGGAATGCATGGAGATGTAACATAGAGAGTTAGAGGTTTGCATTAGGGATTGAGGAATGCATGGAGATGTAACATACAGAGTTAGGGGTTTGCATTAGGGATTAAGGAATGCATGGAGATGTAACATACAGAGTTAGAGGTTTGCATTAGGGATTGAGGAATGCATGGAGATGTAACATACAGAGTTAGAGGTTTGCATTATTGAGAAGATAAGCACATTATTAGCTCTGGAGAAATACATATTTAGGATTTTAGTACTCTGGTGTGTACTTTAGAGGGTGTTGCTTGAGGGTGTGTGGGTGTATAAATGATACTTATAGCTCATCTGTGGCGCAGCAGGTAGTATTGTCATCTCACAGCAAGAAGTGCCCCAGTTAGATTCTCGGCTGGGGTGCCTTCTGAGTGGAGTTTGCATGTCATTCCTATGCTCAAATGGGTTTCCTCTGAGTCCTCTGGTCTCTAACTACACTTTCATTTTCATTTTTCAGTGGGGTAGTAGTATTGCTATAAACTTGGGGAGATGCTTTCCCTTCCTAATTTTACAATGTTTTGTTTTTTTAGCATTTAATTTATGTTACTTTTCAATACATCAGTGATTAATAAGTCTAAGTTCCTGCTGGAGGGATTCCCAGTCAGAGGGAGATTTAACAATTGTTTTAACTCTGTAGATCATAAAAGTAAATATTGAACAAAAGCAGTCCAAGCATTGAACTTGTTTTGACACTACTGGTGCCAATTAGTTAGCCATCTTGCCACACACATATCTATTAGTAATGCATTTAGTGTATTGATAATCACAGCACAACAGTTTAATAATAATAATCACAGCACAACAACTGATCACCTCTCTTTCACCAACCAGGTCAACTTTCACAGAAATAACTAATTTTGTTTCTGCAATATTTTTAGATCTCTCAAAAGCATTTGATATGGTCTCACACTCCAAACTTCTAGACTCCCTGGCCTCCCTATCCTTTGCCCCCTCCACTATTGCCTGGATTACAAGCTATCTGTCACATAGGCAGCAATCAGTTCAATGGCAAGGCATACAATCTCCTTTACTCCCAACTACGATAGGCGTACCACAAGGCTCGATTTTTGGCCCACTACTCTTCTCCATATTTACCAGCAATATACACACCTCCACCCAGCATGCCTCCCTTATACAGTATGCTGATAATTCGACTCTTATCTGCTCTGCTCCATCACTTTGCACTCTACAACTCACACAAGAATCCTTCACTTCTGTAGAAAGTTGGATTACTGATATCCAACTAATCCTAAACCCCAGTAAGACAAAATTGCTAGTTTTCACCCCAACAAATCTATACCTACCCCTCTATCCTTTTCGATCTCTTCCAAAAATGGTACCATCATATCTCCCACTGATCATACCAAACTCCTCTGTGTAGAAATTGACAAAAAACTATTCTTCGATGTCCATATCTTACAAACCATAAAAAAAGTCCACAAAAAAATGGGAACCCTAAGCATAAACAATTCCTCTCAGAACAGGCACAGATCACTCTAGCCCAAACCCATCCACTCTCCACTCTAATGTATGCCACACCAATTCTTGCCCAAGTCAGAAAACTTGATCTCACCAGACTTGAATCATGTTACAATAAAATTGCCAAGTTTGTTAACAACTGCACCTTCAGAACCCATCACTGTCAATCTCTAAGGTAACTACAATGGTTAGAACTTCCCCAGCTACTCAATTACCACCAGCTAGTCATTGCCTTTAATATTGTTAGACATCCTGAAAAAACCCAGCACTAAGCCAGTTACTTTCTCCATACAGAACTAATTGTCCTCTCTGATCTACTGAGAAATTCCTCCTCTGCATCTCTAAAGTTAACAACAACTCAGGGAAAGCTCTTTTTTCTCATGCCATAGGTAGATCCTGTAATAATCTCCCCCCTTCCCTGACCTCTGCCCCCACTAACACACATTTCAAAAGTGCTCCCAAATCACATTTTATAAATGCGTGGCTGTCCATGCATCACATGAATCTCGCAATCTCAGCACACTTTACACCTTCCTTCCTGCTATCTCTGCTGTATATATGCTACAGTTAGGTATCTTACTGTCAATATGTATGTATTTTCTGTATATAGAGATGTATCTATGCAATATATTTTTTATATTTTTATATTTATTTTTATATATATATATATATATATATATATATATATATATATACACATGTATATATATATATATATATATATTGTATTTTTATGAATTTCTTATTTATACTTACATGTATTTTTCACATCTGTTTTTATCTGTTTTTAATGAGAGTCTGTAATGAGCCTTAACAAACATGTGACCTTAAGTGTCAGCTGATTGTCAACTACACTATAAATACTAGCTTCATTTTTATTTTTGTGTCTGATGAAGCGACATGTTTTGTCGTGAAAGCGCTCACCTTTTTTATTTTGTTTTGTTCAATTAAATACTTGGTGTGTCAGTCTGGTGCAGTTTTTTTACTTGTTTGACTCTTCAAGAGAAACCTTGACGAGTGGATGGGTAACAGAAAATACATCCCTGGGATCACTTCATTGGCTCTGATTGACAGAGGATCAGTTAATTAACCAATGGGGTGGCAAAAGCGATACACTCTGGCAAGGCTTATAAATGCCCTCGGGCAGATGGCCTAGTACCTACCTATGAACCTATAATGCTAGCATGAGGGTTGGTGTCAAATGCCTTGGCCAAATCAAGGAAAGCTGTATATGCAACAGAACTCCTGATAACAGCTTGAGTTGCTCTTGCAAATAAGTTTACCAGGTTCAATTAGACAAGATCTATCATTTACAAATTCAGATTGCTGCAGGTCTAGCCTGTGTCTGTGTTAATCATGCCAATTATAATGTGTTCCACAACATTGCAAATAAGACCCAGTAATATCCAAGGTTGTTAGCAGAGCCACCTTTGCGGTGTGGCATCACCAGTGCTGTACACCATACCTCCATGACTGAGCCCCTAGCCAGGCTCTGGTTATGTAACTTATGGAGAAGTCCCATTAGAGCGTATTTAATTCTACTTAATAAACAACCTTATATGCTATCTGGCTTCATGGAAGAAATATTCTTAGTCTTAGACAGCACTTTTAGTCCATCTTCTTTATTGATGGGGGGGGGGGGTGAGAGAGATGAGTATCATAGGGCTTTGGATAGTCATCTCAGGAGTGAAATTTGCACTAAATTTATTTTGAAATAGATCGGCGATAGCCACTGTGTCTCAGTAGGTTTTACCATTTAGTATGAGTTGAGTACATAGCTGAGTGCTGGATTTCTAATTGTCCTTGGCTTTGGAAGACAACCTAATGCATCCAGAAATATGTAAAAAATAAGGTATACAGCATATAAGCGACAGTTTGCAGATTCCTTTTTGAGTGGGAAAACATTGTTCCTAGTATGATGCCATCAAATGTTGTAGCATTAGCTACAGAGATGAAATTAAAAGGATATAACTAAAACAACAAAGATGATAAATGTATCAAGAATGATGTATCATTACTGTGTTACCCATTTTCCAATTAAATCCGTTTCATTCAATCATTTTTGTACTTGCACTACATTTTAATCATATTTCGAATATATATAAAATGTCAGGTATTTCAGAACAAAAGTAGAGCAGTCACCCCATTCAGTGAAACTTGACATCTCTTCATTTTCATGACGTGTATAGAAGGTGGGGGTCCTACCTACACCATAGTGTTTGGGTTCTATTAGTAAAGTAAGTAAATGTTTCTACAGGGTCCTTGCTATTAACTACTGACAGTATTGCAGAATTATTGAAATCGTAGCTTCTCCCCCCACGCAGTGTACTGTACCTGACATCATATGACTAGTGCACTTTAGGGAGGTTACACCTGTTCTGGTGTGAGGCATACATAAGGAAGGGTGGAAAGAATTAAAAAAATGAATGCAAGCTTAAAAGTATTTTATATGTTGTTAATATTGGCAGATTAAAATATATCTAACAGAGCCTTCTGGGAATGGGCCAAAGTAAGGGCTGAATCACCACCACTGAAAGTGTAGTTTTATAAATATATATATTCAGTTTGTGTTAGGTACAATTCAATTCATTCCTGCGTGTGTTCATGCACAAGTGAGTGAACAATTGTAAGGTCCACTGACATTGCATAAGTGCACTGCACACAGAGCCCTACCTGCTCATGAGGATAGTTATTGGAAAAAACAGATTTGGGGTATTGTTTGCACAGCTCACTTCCAGTAAGGTAGAGTTAAAATGCAAGAGTTGTAAAAGATTTATATAAATGATCTAACCAAGAATGAGAGTGACACTACCACACAACATTCCTGAAGCTGTGTTTGTAACCTACTGTGGTATTCTTGGTATACAAGGGTCATTATAGTGAGACAGCCTGTGCACAAGGGTCATTATAGTTAGACAGCCTGTGCATAAGGGTCATTATAATTAGACAGCCTGTGCATAAGGGTCATTATAATTAGACAGCCTGTGCACAAGGGTCATTATAGTGAGACAGCCTGTGCATAAGGGCCATTATAGTGAGACAGCCTGTGCAGTAGAAGATAAACGTGGCATAAAGACAGATGAGCCAGTGGGAGAAGAGGTATGCAACACAAATACATTTCTTCCTGATAAATTAATATTAATTAAAAGCAGTATTCCTACGGATTCACATGATGTGACTCTGTCCATGTCTCTGCTTTCTGCAGTCCAGAGCACAGAGTTCAGTTCCTTCCACTTGGCCACAGTTTGACTGTAACTGTGTCACTTTACTAGACAGTTCTCCTTGATCACCCTTGAAAAGGGGCATGTGTGTCCAGTATGCTTAACTAGTTAACAACATCAATAAAAAAAGTCAGCAAAAGACTCTCCCCAGGATTCATGAAGCCTCTGTGTAAGAGTTATAACTCTTACATGGAGGCTGCAGTTAAACGGAGTGATGTCAGCATGCTTTGCATATTCATGAGAGCATGCTGAATCACACCTAAGTCTAACACGGTCCGTGTAAGACAGTAGGGGGCGTGTCCGTAGGCTGAGCCCTGCAAGCGGACACGCCCCCAGAAGTGTAAAAGTACCCAAAGTAAACACCCACAACAGAGTCCACGGAAATGTGAATAAACACAACACAACACATGCCCCCACAGACTATGAACATAAAATATATATAAATGAACATGTTATATATTTTTTTTAAATTGTAAAGATGTTTAACCGTGAGTGCGCTCGTTTGCACGGGCGTGCCCGTAGTGCAGCTACAGTTAGCAGTCAGTGGGAAAGCATATAAGAACTAAATATGCAAAATAAGCCAGGAAGCAATAGCGTAGCGGTAGAGATGTTTCATGGTTCGAGCCCCCACAACACCAATTTTTTTTTTTTCAAAATAAGCAGGAAACAAGTCCCTGACAAATATGTACACATAAAACCACAATTTATGTAAAATGTAATGAAATAGCCCATTTATATTGAAGACATGTGAGGTAACAAAAGAAGAAAAAATGCCAGATGTGCTCATAGCTGAGCTACAGTTTAACAGAGTGAGTGCATGTGCCCGTAGATGAGCAGTGGTTTAACTGGCGCAAAATGAGTGCCCGTAACTGAGCAGTGGTCTAACATGCTAAATCTATGTGCCCCTAACTGAGCTGAGCGTAATATGCGTGCCGATAGCCAAATGAGGCTTAAAGCAGCGTACTCCATTTGCACAGAGCTGCGCACCGCGCAAACGAGCTAACCGATGGGCAACGTTGAGCAAGCCGTATCAAAACTGCCTTTACACAGACACACCCCTCAGCATGTCTAGACAGTCATGAAAAATAAAAAGCAGTGGCCAGATTCGAACCCAGGATACCATACACCATAGTCAAGGTACAGAAAAACTAAGCCATGACAGCAGTACCTAGAAATGCAATAATAGCTAATATATAGGAATGAATACAAACTGGAGCATGACAATGCAGGTTTACTGAAGTTGATACAATTCCAAAATGGCCAATCACAGATATGTGCGGGAAAAACGGACTATATAAGCCCCATAGGCGGGAATACACAGCATAAACGATTGTAGAACTGACCTGCAGGCAGAATGACAGGAGTAGGAGAGGGTAGTTGCTTTCGAGCACAGAGGTGGGGTGTTGAGGAGTCCAGGTACATGGTCTGGTTCCTAGTCCATAATCATGAGGCCCAACTCATGCAGGGCCAGGTCCTCTGGGGAGCATACAGGGCCGAGGCGTGGGACCGGTTGGCTCATGATCTCACCAGTGCCACAGGGATTCCAAGGACTGGTGAGCAGGTCTGTCACCACCATGCGGACCTGAAGAGACGCAAGCAGGACCAACTGAACCTTTGGATCCAGGAGGCCCGGCAAACACCCAACGCCCCACTACTGAGTAAGTAACATTTAATTATGTATGTAAGAAATTAAACTAGCTGATATTATGGAGATGTGTATTCCAATATTACTTCATTTATATTACAGCTGCAGGTGTCCGTTCTGCGAACTGCAGAGCCTATGGCGATAGGCTGGTGCGGTTGCACCACCAGGCAGGTCAGTAATCCACTACCAGTAACTGTAAAGAAATATAAAAGTATGACAGTCAGCAAAAGAGTGCAGTGTAGTCAGTAAGGAATAAAATCTGCAAGTAACAGTGTGAAAGTGTATGCAAGTATTGCTTGATTACAAAAGTGTGTTTCAGCCTGTAAGTTTAACCAAAAAATGAAACTGTCTGACATATATTCTGAAATAAAATGCCCTACCTGTAAGAAAATAGTACACAACCTGCAGCAGGCTGAAAAGTATAGCTGCAGAAGATGATGAAATCACATGTGTGAAATATATCCCTGTGGAAATACTGAAACATGACAGAAGTGAGACTGCTAGAAAGGATTGTAATAACTACTGGTAAAACATGTCAATAAAGCCTAGAAGTACCATCCTGAATAGTAAAATGAAAGCAAGTGAGAGAGTGTGAGAAAGTGTCATGAATCCAGCAATACAGTAGTAATAACCCCTGAATAAAGTATACTGCAGTCAAGACAGAATGAAATGCATGTGAGATTCAAAACCAAACAGCAAAATCTGTTCAAAGTGTTGCTTCATCTGGAATGTGTATCCCAAAATCTGGATATGTTGCTCTCAGTCTGCAATATGCAGATAGGATGATTGTCTGATATACCAAACATCCACACTTGTCTACAGCTATATAAAGCAAATGTAGCAGGATGATGTAGCTGAACAAAGCTAGATATGAATGTGTATGAAGAACCATACAATGTATATTGATGTTGCAGTAACAGTCCTATCACCAAGTTGAAATAGTTATCATATAGGAAACTGTAGTTAGAACAGTAGTGTGTATATAACTGTAGCTATTAGAAATGTACAGCATATGTATTGTTATTCGAAGGTGTTAATATTACTTTCTTTACCCCACCCTATAACCACATATAACGCATTCCACGTGAAAATGGTATGTGCAATCACAATTAACACCCCTGGACGTTTGTCCTGTTGGGTCATATATATTTGCATGTCCGTTGATGCATCTGCCCTGTTCATACATCCACACCTGATGGCCTGTTCCCATCAATTAACCCTGCATGTTGTTGGACTGTGTATTTCTGTTCACATTATGCATGTGTTATGCACTCTGTTCAATGGTGTGAATATCTGGGTGTTTGGTTAATGGGAATACTAATGCATGCTGTTACAACTAACTGTGAATGGTATTATATGTCACAACCCAAACTGTCATGACATAATGCAAAACATAGGACGACAGGGAAGGCGGGTTCCAGCGGACCCACCTCTCCCACCTCAGCTGGCGAGTGCACCTGGCAGTAGTGCCGAGTCCGGACCCTCCTCCGGTGGCCCTGTACCACCTGCAGGTGGAAGCGCTGCAGGGGATGGGGCTCGCCCCCCCTCTGCAAGTGTGGCCGGAGGAGAACCACCACTCACCCTCCGTAGCGTCCAGACTGTGGTGTGTAGGGAGATTCGGGACTCTCTTCTTCAGCCCCTACGCCAGCTCGAGGCATGGGTGGCGCAATTAACGGGCATGCCTGTTGCCCCGCCTACACAGCCCCCAGCACAGCCCCATCCTGGGCAGTGAAGGAACAGTGGCAACTGCCTATGGGTGGGGATATCAGTTCCACTGTTGCCATCTGTGGGCTCATGGGCTCTGGATATCCAAACCTCCGTCCCCGTCAATTGCGTAACCCCCCCACACATGTCATACACCGCCCCTGTATGCATCTTGTTTGTCTTGTCTGTTTACCTACCCAACCTACCTCCCCAGCTGTACCGACTTCCTTCTCCTGACATACCACTCTCACTTGAAAAAAAAAAAAAAAAAAAAGGCACTCTGTACCCACAAAAAAATTACGCCCCATACATAGCTGCCCATTCCACACACATGTTTGCTGGACATGGAACCTATCAATTACAATTGGCTGTACAACAAGTATTATTGTTGTCCTGACACCTCTCTCAGGGGTGGAAGGTTTCAAATGTCACACCAAATTACATACATATGCACAGCTGTTGCTGATGAAGAAATGGGCAGCTATGGGCCTTACCTACATCCCTCCTGCACATCCCAAGCTTGTTTCCCTACTGTCTTACCCTTTTTGTCACCACTTTCCTGTCTCCCCATTTTCTTTTCTTTCAAAGAAAATAGCGCGGGTGTGCGCAAGAGTAAGCACGTTTAAGCGGGTGTGCGTGGAGCTAACCGCCAGTGCGCATGTGTGAGCTCAGCGCAAACCAGCGCTAACCCGGTTACAACTGCTTAAAAGTGCCTTAGTCACTTTGATTGACAGGTCCTGTACTCAGTTCAAAAGCAAAATAAAATCCCACTGTGAGTCCAGAACCCAGGACCTTGGAAACAGTAGTCTGCATGACTTCCCACTAAGCCATGACTCTTATACAAGAACATTGTGCTAAAATAAATATATCATGTAATAGTAGGAATGAATGTAAAGGGAATATAGATGTGTAGTACACAAAGCATGCCATTTAGAATTACTATCAAAACTAGTGGATTTCCATAATAGTAGTGTGTGAAGAGAAACAGCCATGCTAGTTGGAAGCTAGTAGGTAATAATGTCACTATAGCACCTTGCAAGCCACACACATACTCACAGCAGGATAAGCACTGCCCATACCCCACAACCTCTTACAGGAACACATCTGGACCAAGTAATAAAATATGTGGAGCAAAGGCCCAAAACCAGGGACACATTACAAATAATGTTACAACAAACACAGACAGTTCAGAGAGTAACAGGGTCTGCACTTTGTGGGATGTTTGGAAGTGTATGCAGTCTGAAACTTGAATGTTTGTCACCATATTCTGACTTGAGCCCAGAGTGATTTGCCAGAAAAAGGTGTGCATGAGATATTGACCAAAATATGAGGCAGAAATGTGGATTACCTGCAAATATCTGTACACATGACGGGTCTGACACCACCATATTTGAATAGTTAAGAGCCTAGACATAGCAACAGTGAATGACTTACAGGGATGCCCCACAGACCCCATGTGAAATGTACAAACAGTAGGCAGAAAGGTGTAACACATGCAATGGTAACTATGGAGTCCTGAAAGTATTCATCACTTGCATGGCAGAAAAAGTGTAGTAATACATATGCTCATGCTAACCCACAGTCACAAGTGCAGCATACCAGACATTTTAATGGGTGTACCCCACTGATATGTACCATTCCATGAGGCACATAACAGATGAACCTGAAAGTCTCTGGGGCCTGCTCAGCAGCATACTCAAATACCCTAATAGATGTCAAGGCCCACACCATGGCCAGACCACACTGCATGCTGTAATACCCTAGCAGATATAGCAAGCATTCCAAGGTGTGAATGTACATGGAAAATAGGAAAGCTACAGCAGCACACTACAGTCAGGACACCTAGCAGGCATACAAGTAGTGACTGTAAAGGGCAACTATTGAAGCCTTAGCAACAAAGTGCAAGCAAAAGTGAAAGGAAAGCACACACACACACATTAACAGTAGTAGTAGTTGTAGGTGTCAGTGTACATACACAGTTAGTACAGGAAACTGGGGAAATGAATGGAGGAATGTTAATCTACAACACACCTGGAAATATGAGAGAGATACCAACCTTTACACTCACAGAACATTGTCCACAGCATAACAGCATGGTCCCTGCCCTTAAAATCTGAAAGGGCTACTCCTATCTCACATACCTTTTTATAGCACTGTTCTGAAATCACAGTGAGAACTGCAATCAGTACACAACTGGCTGCATGCAATTAGCAAATGCTGGCTAACAATTGGTGCAGAGGCCATCACATGGGCATATGCAGATACCTACAAAAGTATGCTGTACTCCCAGTCCACACATGCAATACTTTCATTGCACCCTGAGAAGGATGTGAGAGACAGACAGACAGAGAGAGAGACAGAGACAGAGACAGAGAAAATTGCAATTAAGCAGACACAAACAAATTGTTCAGCAACAGCCACCTGAAAGCTGACAACTGGGAAGTGGAGCAGCAGGACAGAGAACCAGACGGCAGCACAAGCAGCTGTGACAAACACAGGTAATGTAAAGTAATACGATAAAGGTCTACATACTGTGAACCCTCCATATGTGTCATTGGTCTGTATCCATATGTATATGAAGATGTGTAAAGGGCAGGGGACATACAGCAACTATCAGTGAAGGCTGTACATACATTTGTATGTGAGAGCATCTATGTGCACATATCAATGTTGGTTGATTGTAGGTTGTAGTGCCATGTACAAAGTAGGTTTCACAGTTATGTATGTTTAGCAGTATGTTAGTGTGTGTATACAGTATGGTCTAACATATGGATACGTATGTATGTCAACATATGTATGTGTGTGTATATATATATATATATATATATATATATATATATATATATATATATATATATATATAAATATATATATAAATATATATATATATATATGATATGCATATATGTATACATACATAGAGAGAGAGATGTAGGAATACATAGACAGATGTCGATAGAATATTGTACAAACATATCTATGTAATGCACACATACAGATATAGATATATGTAGATACATATACATAGACAGACTGATCTGACTATCTACAGGTATGACTGTATATGATGACCTTCAACACAGCCTGTCCCACCCCCTCTGTCACTCACACCCCCTCTGTGTCCCCCCTCTCCACATCTATAGCAATATATGTACATCAATATATATATGTGTATATGTATACAGACATATATATATATATATATATATATATATATATATATATATATATATATATATATATATATATTTATATATACATATAGATATATCTATATATATATATATCTATATACATATATATATATATATATATATATATATATATATATATATATATATATATATATATATATATATATATATATATATATATATATATAGAGAGAGAGAGAGAGATGTATATAAATTATGAGTGAGGCACATGTGTACAGATGTATTGCAACAGGTGCCTGGTGACAAAAGCATAGAGTGAACACCAGTGTCAAAACCGGAGTACCATACCACATTCCAAATCACCTACACCAGTAACCACCAGATATGTGATTGGCTGCCCACCACTGCATGTGTCAGGGGTAAACAGGGTCATAAATGTGTACAATAGTGGCCCCAATGATATTCACAGTGGCACACTATCCCTGGAATACCTGCACATGGTATGTGTCAGCGGACATGGTGTGTCAGCTATGGACATGTAGGTCGGTGTACCCCTCCACACCACATAATGGATGCCATGGTATGGACCTCACATGACAGCTACAGATATGGAAAAGGACACAGTGACATGTACAACACTGTGACAATGCACTCAAACACATTACCAATGCACAGTGACTGACAACACCACAGAGTACACATATACTACCCACATAGAGGTTACCACTCTCGGATTTACATATGTAAGTCACACCCATGACAGATGTCCAACTATCATAGTAACACCTCACACCATCCACAACCTAGATGTCTGCTGTGTGTCGTCCGTGCCACTGCAATAGAGTGCACATGTGGAGGTAAAAGTTCCTACCCACAGATAAGACATACCCTGCAATAAACCACACAGTGTTAAGAAGCAAGACTCCCCATGAGTACATGTCACACATACCCCTGCTGAATGTTAGTCAGATAGGTAATATGCCATATGCGTCACCCTGTGTAACTGTGTGACAGCAGCAGGTGCCATCCCACCACATGTGTCACAATGGTCAGGGTAGCATAACAGTATGCTGCTGTAGTCCCAGGGGCAATAGCATATTGTATAGTATTGTATTGTAATGTAATGTATTGTGTTGTATTGTATTGGTATGTTGAGGTGCCTCCTTCGTGGAGTGGAACCACTGCTGCTGTGTGCCAGTGTACAGGTACATATCCTGTAGTCAGGCTAGTGTTACATAGCACTTCTATATGTGTGTTTAGCTCCTGTCAGAGTTAATGTAGCATGCAACTGGGGATACCATCAGGTCCCATTCATGTTGTGTATTATGCTGTCCTGAGGGTGGCTCTCACCTGGACATCTGTGATGACAGGGAGGTTGCAGTCATCTGGGATAACTATGTCTTATTTTGGGGGAGAGGGCGGGGTGACACCTGCACTGAACCTGTCTGCCACAATGTTGTCAATATCTGTGGTGTCAGTGAAATATGTGTTGTTGTGTACTAACTATGGGCATAGAGGATGGATCCTGACCAGGTTGCTAACATAACTGAAGAAGGCCTTCTGGTTATCTGTAGTGTCCCTCTTGATTTCCCCATGGATGTTTGTATGATGGAAAATAGATCCTTACTAGTGCTGCTCAGACATGCCCTCCCTTTATGTAATTATGCTCTGTCTTGCAGTAGCTTCCATCTTCTGTAATACAATCTGTCTATGGCTGGGGTCCACCAGACAGGATGCTGTCCCTTTGTGGAGAGTGTCTTGGTCATATATGGGATTGCATGATCCATGCATTCTCGGAGATGTCTGTAGAAAGCAATTGTGTAGGGGTCAGCATTGTGTGTTGTATCTGCCACTGGCCTAGTGGGCTGAAAGGATACCATGTCACTGTTACAAAGTGTAAAGTTTGCATCTGTAATGTTATGCACTATAGTCATTTGTGCTGGTGGTGGAGGTGGGATATGTATATCCAGGGCAATCAGTGTGTGGTCAGCTCACAGTAGTTGATGATGTAGGCCATACAGTACGTAGATACAAACCCCCAGAGTGAGGAGGTGCTCTTGACCTGAATCAGTGTTCTGACTGCTGGGGTTTGGTAGTATGTCGTATGGAGTGTGCCAGGTACTGTTGCACAGTTGCTGGCTGAGCACTGATACCTGGCCATTTACATGTGTATCCACCAACAGACAGACAGATGCTACATATGTGAGATATGTTGTATCATAACAGTCGAGTAGCATGTGTAGTATGTGTGCCAAATTCTGCTGACATATATTGCTGATATCAGGTTATTTTCTTTCTCAGGTACATGGCCCACCCGCGGAATCCCACCTACTCCACAGCTGAGGATGAGGAGATACACCAGAGCCTGGTGCGGGATTATGCAATACTCTTTCCCGCACCAGCCAGAATCAGCAGGAGAGGGCTGCACTGTGGCAAGACCTTGTCCGTCAGGTAAATGACATAGGCACGCATAATAGGACATATGAGCAAGTACAACATCACTGCAGTGATTTAATCAGACATGTCCATCAGCGTGCATCGGATATCCACAGGCAACAGGTCGCCACAGGTGGTGGGGTGGCTACACATCCCCCACTCACCAGACTAGAGGGACTACTCATGAGTGTAGTGGCTACAGTCCACCAGCCACAACAACAGCAGCAGACATGCATTATGATGGAGGCTGGAGCCACGCAGCAACAAGACAGTGAACGTGCAGGTAATATGCCATATGTATAGTTGACTGTTGTGTACACTGGTAGTTAATGCATGTGTGAGGTGTGTCCTTGGTTTGTAGCTGTCACCATAGTATTTAATGTGCAAGTGTGATATCCTCAATATTAGCAGCTGACCTGTGAAAGGCGACTGTTGTACTACTGACCTGTATCATACTCAGTAACAATGGCACAGTTGTGCCCACTGACATTAGTTTCTTCATGTCTGCAGGACCCTCTGGTATAACAGCAATGCAGCCTATCCATGCTGGTGAGTGTGTATTAAAAATTCCTGTAATAGTGTTGATAGTAATAGTACTATTTGCCTCACTTAGTAGTGCTTTTTGTATGCATGTAGGTATGTCTGTGTCTGTGTGTTGATATCACGCATACTGAGTACTGTACAATTGTGTGAAACTGTGTGCATGTGTGCATGTGTGCACCTGTGCACCTGTGCATGTGTGCATGTCTGCATGTGTGCATGTGTGCACCTGTGCATGTGTGCACCTGTGCACCTGTGCATGTGTGCATGTGTGCACCTGTGCATGTGTGCATGTGTGCACCTGTGCATGTGTGCATGTGTGCATGTGTGCATGTGTGCACCTGTGCATGTGTGCATGTGTGCATGTGTGCACCTGTGCACGTGTGCATGTGTGCACCTGTGCATGTGTGCATGTGTCATGTGTGCATCACTGGTAATGTGTAGACATTGTAAACTGTGTTTCCTGCTTCCCTCCCACAGGTTCTGTAGCTGATCTGGTGTCATGTAGCAGGGAACCTGAATCAGGTGCCGTGGGTACTGATAATGATGACATCTGTGTAATGGCACAGGAAAGTATGCCAGGGTCCGCCACCATTGGTCAGCCGATTGACAGTACACAGCTGTTGACCCCATCAATGCGCACAGTTATCTTGCCAATACACCCTTTGTCACCAATGTCCCTAGGTGATGGACAGCATACAGTGGGCATTGACCAGGGTAATGTAGTATCTGTGGCATATGCCTCCCCACACAGCAGCCATGGGCATGGCCCAGAGATGATACCACACAGACAGATGTCCAGGGGTTCTCGTGGGAGCATCCATGGGCGTACTGCCCCTGTCAGATGTGCCCACAGAGGTCTTACAACCTCAGCTATGTTTCGGGCTGTCATGCAGGCACAGTCACGTATGGAACGGTACACCAGACAGGGTCTGAGGGAGCTGACAGCATGTCGCACAGCCATGACTGACAGTATGCGTGACATTGCGGCTGCCATCTGTGATTTCACCGATGTCATAGACAGACGTTGTGAGGACATATTAGACTGGTTCCACAACTACATGTCCATGAGCCAGGGCAATGGTGGGCAGTTGAGGCATTGACATGGCCGTATGCCAGCAACAGCAGCAGCTGGCAGTCGTCGCAGATGACAACAGGGCCGCGGCGGCCCCCGTAGTGCCAGCAGTAGCCCCAGCAATGCTGGGTCTGTGCTGTCATCAGACCGCCCCAGGCGACAACGTGCACGTGGCTCTGGCTGGGCCCGACAGGGATCTGTGTCCAGTCAACGAACACCTGCTTCTGATGACAGTACCCAGTCTGGGTTGGTACTAGATATGGTCTGTAGCACCCCTGCAAGGCACAGGTACCGTGTCCGTGGCCAGAGACACTGATCTGTACGACCTGGCAGGCACAGTCTGTGGCTGTCCACAAACACCAGTATATGGCAGCCATGAGGTGGAACTGTGTGCATCCATGCACACATGCAAATTGACAACACCTAGGGCTACCGCATACACGCACACACTGCATCAACATTGCCCCACCTTCTACTGCTGTCCCTCACCAACACACATACACATACATGCCGATTGGTGGTATTGGTGGCTGACTCAGGCATACCAAGTTCACACCCTGTGCATATGATGAAACTGTGCCACCTCCTGCAATCTGTAACAACTGTGCAGGTACAGGTTAACATGTTGCTGATGCACAGGGTGACCACATAGATGTGTAGTAATAGTATCATGTTGTTAACAGTACTGTGTGCTGAATTAATTGTGGGTATATCACAGCATGCCTGATGCAGTAAGTGTGTGATTGTCATGTCTTGTTGTCTACACCCATGGTAAGTACCATAGTGTATCATCTGCACATGTTGGCATACTGGTGGTAATGATGTCAACAGAAGGCTACATACATAGGTAGCACAGGGGATAAGGTAATGAATGTAGTAATACGCAATGATGGACATGTAAATTGCAAGTGGCATGTTGCCCACACTGGACTCTGCAATGCAGATGTTTGAGGATGTTAATATGTGTGCAGTACTACACGACTGGTACGGGACACACAGGAGCACCCTAGCATTGCATGCTCACATCTCATACCATGCTAGACAGCCCCAACACACAAAACTAACTGTCACAGGAGGGAGAGTCCCCATATATGTCAGGGATACTGTGGTGGCAGGCCAGGTAGCATACATCCTACTAAGTATGGAACCACTGAGTGAAGGCTCAGTGTCTGTTATTTGACATGTGTATTACTGCAGGTATGAGCACATGGGTTTCCATCCAGTTATTGTACATCCTGACAGTACATGGTCTGTACACTTGTGTGCACTGAGACTGGACCCTAGCCATCTGACCCGTGTATTTCCATGTACATGTGCATAGTGCCTGCATATTTGCAGTGTTACCTACTGGAACTGGTACAGCTTGTTTGTTGTACAATGGACTACATGCAGCCCTGTTTACTGTAGCTTTGTTTGCATGCATGTTTGCTTGCAATTACCCTGGAATGCTGATCACACCTGCAATGCATAGTTATAGAGCTTCTGTGGACTCCTAGTGCCATCTGCATAGCTTACTATATGTATGTCCATGTCCAGGATGTCACTGTTTGTCCTATTCACATGTACATTGCCTGTGACACAGTGCATAAGACTTACCTGGCATGTGTCCACGTGAGCAGTCATATATGCTACTTCTAACTAATCACAGGCACTACACCTTCACATATTCATCTTCTGTTGAACTACCTGCTTCGCTAGGGATGGCCTGCAACTGTCACCCCTGGGCTTTCAGATATTGGCAAAGGCTCTTGCTACCCCCATAGTGCCTATGTTAGGCAAGGCTCAAATGACAAACCCACCTTCATAGGTATCACAAGGGATAAGAAACTAAGAGTAATGCTACCCAACGCCAGAAGTCTAAACCTTCAGATGCATGCACCCAAAACACTCGTTGGCATGGAGAACATCGATATCTGTGCAGTAACAGATGCCTGGTTCAGGGCTACTGAGAGCACACCAGCACTACCAGGTTTAACCTGGTTGATTTCTTTGAAACAGTCACCAAGGCCATTGACGAGGGGAAGGTGGTTCACACAGCCTACCTGGACCTCGCAAAAGCCTTCACAATACCCCACTTGGGCATTTTAAAGAAGCTCACCAGCTTAAATGTAAGCCCCTATGTCACTAGATGGATTGCACAGTGGCTCAAGGACAGAACCCACATGGTTAGAATTGCTGGAGCCATGCCAGACTCCAAACCAGTTACGAGTTGTGTCCCACAAGGCTCAGTCCTGGGACCTCTCTTGTTTGGTATATATTTATTGGAGGTACAGACCAACATGGAAGGACTGTGGCTGACCAAATATGCAGATGACTGCGAACTGGCCACCATAATCGACTCTCCAGCCGACACAAGCAACTTCCAAAGGGGCATCATAGAAACAGACAACTTGTGCCAGAGCCATGGCCTTCAGCTGAACAGTGTTTAGAAAGGGGAATGTGCATCCTGTAGTCTGTTCACCTAGTTGCCAAAAGGGGTATTTTCCTCACACACACACTAACCCCCCTCAGCCAAAAGCACACACTTGCCAATTGCAGGATTCAAACCCCTATCTGACTAGGTTATGACACTCGAGATGGACACATTAGCAGAGTGTGCTATTCGCATTATTGAGAGGTTTTTTTCTCTTGCTGTACTTATAGGGTGCTGACATCATCAGTGTTTAGAAAGGGAAATGTGCATCCTGTAGTCTGTTCTCCTAGTTGCCAAAATTTATTTCCCTCACACGCACACTAACCCCCCTCAGGCAAACACACACACTTGCTTTTTACAGGATTCAAACCCCTACCTAACGATTTTATGACACATGAGACGGACGCATTAGCGGAGCGCACTAATCACATTACTGAGAGGTTTTTCTTCTCTTGCTGTACTTATAGGGTACTGACATCATCAGTGTTTAGAAAGGGAAATGTGCATCCTGTAGTCTGTTCACCTAGTTGCCAAAAGGGACATTGTCCTCACACATACTAACCCCCTCAGCCAAAAACATACACTTGCCATTTGCAGCATTAAACCCCTATCTGACTATGTTATGACACTCGAGACGGACACATTAGCAGAGTGTGCTTTTCGCATTAATGGGAGGTTTCCCTTCTCTTGCTGTACTTATAGGGTGCTGACATCATCAGTGTTTAGAAAGGGAAATGTGCATCCTGTAGTCTGTTCACCTAGTTGCCAAAAGGGACATTATTCTCACACACACCCTAACCCCCTACAACCAAACACACACACTTGCAGGATTCAAACCCCTACCTAACTATATTATGACACTTGAGATGGACGCATTAGCGGAGCACGCTATTCGCATTACTGGGAGGCTTCTCTTCTCTTGCTGTACTTATAGGGTGCTGACATCATCAGTGTTTAGAAAGGGAAATGTGCATCCTGTAGTTGCCAAAAGGGACATTGCCCTCACACACACTACCCCCCTCAGCCAAAAACACACACTTGCCATTTGTAGGATTCAAACCCCTATCTGACTATGTTATGCCACTCGAGACAGACACATTAGCAGAGTGTGCTATGGGTATTACTGAGAAGTTTCCCTTCTCTTGCTTTACTTATAGGGCGCTGACATCATCAGTGTTTAGAAAGGGAAATGTGCATCCTGTAGTCTGTTCACCTAGTTGCCAAAAGGGACATTGTCCTCACACACACTAACCCCCCCTCAGCCAAAAACACACGCTTGCCATTTGCAGGATTTAAACCCCTATCTGACTATGTTATGACACTCGAGATGGACACATTAACAGAGTGTGCTATTCGCATTACTGGAAAGTTTTCCTTCTCTTGCTGTACTTATAGGGTGCTGACATCATCAGTGTTTAGAAAGGGAAATGTGCATCCTGTAGTCTGTTCTCCTAGTTGCCAAAAGGGACATTTTCCTCACACACAATTACCCCCGTCAACCAAGCACACACACTTGCCATTTACAAGATTCAAACCCCTACCTAACTATGTTATGACACTTGGGTTGAGCACATTAGCAGAGCACGCTATTCACATTACTGGAAGGTTTCTCTTCTTCTGCTATACTTATAGAGTGCTGACATCATCAGTGTTTAGAAAGGGGAATGTGCATCCTGTAGTCTGTTCTCCTAGTTGCCAAAAAGGACATTTCCCTCACACACACTAACCCCCCCCTCCGCCAAACACACACACTTGCCATTTGGAGGATTCAAACCCCCACCTAACTATACTATGACACTTAGACGGACACATTAGCGGAGCGTGCTATTCACATTATAGGGAGGTTTTGCTTCTCCTGCTATACTTATAGAGTGCTGACATCATCGGTGATTAGAAAGGGGAATATGCATCCTGTAGTGTGTTTTCCAGTTGCCAAAATGGACATTTCTCTCCTATAGACTTACACACACACCAACCCCACTCAGTCACACAATGAGCATTTGCAGGATTCAAACCCCTACCTAACTCTGTTATGATACTTGAGACGGATGCATTAGCAGAGCACGCTATTCACATTACTGGGAAGCTTCTTTTCTCCTGCTGTACTTATAGGGTGCTGACATCATCTGTGTTTAGAAAGGGGAATGTGCATCCTGTGGGGAGGCAGACACCAAGCACACTCTGGCTAAGCTGTCATTCCCTAGGGCAAACAGCCTAGTGTTGACCTCTACACCCATATGTTTAATTGTCAAATGCACATTATTTGTTGCTGATAGACTGTTTGCACATCTTTATTGCCATAGCATTCCCTGTTTGTATGAACAACTTGTGCATCTGTGGAAGATGTTTGCATATGGGAGGGATCCACTATATCACGTATGTCTCTGTAGTCATTTAACTGTGTGCACTGGGCAGACTGCTGTAATGTGGTTGGTTCCTGGAATAACACGTAAAATACCAGATATGTATGTCCAACTGCTAAACTGAGATTTGGCCTAAGTGTGTGAGCATGCCCAGTTCAGCCTTCCCATGGCATGTTGTCTGACATATGTCTCATTTATCAAAGTGTGTGAGCATGCCCAGTGTGAGCATTCCATATGTTGGACTCTGCAGCCCACCACATTTGTGGATGAGTGTGAACTTCAACAAATATCACCCGTTTATGGTTGTGTGTTGTGTGTCATGTTGTGTAGTTACTGTACAACTGCTTTGTGTGTGAACACAACAGGATTATACTGTGCCTGCAGTGTTTGCATGGGATACTTTGCATACAGTTGTCAACATCCTTTCACACTGACCTAACACTGTAGTACTGTATAGTGTACTGGTAGTACTTTGACTGTGGTGGACAGTATCCTGGGCTTTAGTGCTATCACTGCTTTACATTTCGATAGTGAGCACAACAGCCTGGTTAGGGGCCAGTTGTGTACATCTGACCATGTTTCATTCTGTTCAGATATGAACTACTTAAACCAGGCTTGTCCAACATTGGTAGTGTATTCCACAACATAGGTGTACATGTGCAAACACTAGCGATGTGCCCTAGTCCATGTCTAATGCTAGTTGGAGAGTGTGTTTGTCCTTCAACACACATTGTAAGTGGAGTTTGCCATGACATATGTCATGGTTAGTATACTGTGCCTCTGTCTACCTGTGACATGACAGTGATACCCAGGATAAAGCTACCATCTCCCATCCACTCATCAAGATTCCTATTGAGGAAGATTGATTAGTGACTCTATGAGTAGCCTGTACTGGGAGTTCACTTATGGGTGGGGGTGGCTTCTGTGTTATGGATCATGCAGTACAGCTTGTCCTATGTAAGTCAGTGCTGGGGTTCAGGTCTCTCATGTGCATAGCTCACTGCCATTCAGATTGTACAAGGTGCAGCATGTTTATTGATACCAGCAACACAGGCAACACATGGCATCTGTGCATGCTCTTTGATACTCCTGGTGAGGTACTGTTGGGGACTTTACGGTTGATGGAGGTGTCTGCTGAGGTACATCCCACAGGGGCTATTGTAGTCAATTGTACCGCTGATGAAGGATGACTGCAGAGCCACAATGACCTCCCCTTATCTAGATCTGACAACCTTCATGATTAGGTGGGTATATGTTATGTTTCTGTAAACACTACAGCACATGTTTGTCCAATGCAGGATATCTATCACCTTGTGTGCCCAGGTCTTTCATTACATGTTAACTACATAATGGGCTAACACCTATGTGGTAATTGGTGGGCACTTACTGTATATCGACGGGGGTTGACTATACACTTTTCTGCAATTAGCTTGCTGACATGGCTATGGCACCAGTTGTCTGTTTCTATGTGGCCCTTTTGTGGGATGCTTGTGTCAGCTGGTGGATCATATGTGGTGAGCAGTTTGTAGTCCTCTGCAAACATGTTCGGACACAGTCCTTCCATGTTTGCCTGTACCTATGGGACATATATACCAGACAAGGGAGATCCCAGGACCAAGCCTTGTGGGATGCCAGTTATATCTGGTTTGTAGTCTGACATGGCTGCATCATGTCTGAACATGTCTGTTCTGTCCTTGGTCTGGTTTGCAACCCCTCTACTGACATAGGGGTTTATATTTAAGCTGGTGAGCTTATCTATAATGAACACATAGGGTATTGTATAGAAGCCTTTGCAAGGTCCAGCTACGCTGTGTGGACCACATTGCCCTCATCGATTACCTTAATGACTGTTTCAATTGAGTCAAACATGTTTAGGGGCAGGATCTGCACTTAAGAAAGCCACACTGAGTAGGGTCTGGTGTCAGTAGGTCCCCAATATCTTTATATCTGTGGTACATGCTGATCCTTTCCATAGCTGTGTAGACCGAGCTTCTCAGGATTCTGGGGAAGTAGTTTTCAGTATCCATTCAGGCAACACCTTTGTTGAGAAGGACCACTGTTGTTGTACACTGCTCTTTGGGTACATATTCTGTGGTAAGGCTGACATTGAGCAGTAGTGTGATTTGGCATTCCATTCATCTTGGAGTCCATGTTGCACTAAGCCCAGGACACCATCTCATACCATTGCTGCTGTGTGCTTTGCTTTGTAGATGCTGGCTGTTACCTCAGCATCTGCAATGTCAGGGGGCCAGCAGTCTGCTGGGATAGATATTCTGCATTCGGGGGGGGGGGGGGGGTTGCACTGCACCTGTCAGGATGTATGTTGGCAATATGTGTGTGTGTGGTTGTGATATTTGTGTGATTCAGAGCATATCTGTGAATTCCCAACATGGTTCCTACCATCAGTTGTGAAAGCCTTGGGATTATCTTTAGTGTCCTGTACAATTTGTATCTTCATAGATTCATAGGTTCATACTAGGCTATCCACCCTAGGGCATTTGTTAGCCTAGCCAGAGTGTGTGTGGCTTTTGCCACCCCTTGCTATGTGAATATTATGGCCATTTATGATTTGCTTTGCTGTGCCTCTGTCTGGACATGACACAGTAAAGACCCCCAGTGTAACTCTACAATCATCCATCCACTTGGCAAGATTCCTGTTGAAGAGTGTCAGTGAGGGGCTCTGCCTAACATGGAGTGGGATTCTGGTCCAGGGTGTGGGGAGCCTCTGGATTATGTATCTGTCCCGCCAGCACATCCTATTTCATTATTTGTTGAGGTTGACATCTCTCACTCTCACAGCTCCGATGGCTTTGAGTTTTCTGGGGTGGAGCATGTCCATTACTCCTGTGTTGGGCATGGCCTTCTACAACAGGCATGCAATGCCTCTGTGTAGGCAGTGTGTGACTGCATTCAGCTGGGGTGTCTACAGCCAGGCAGCATATGACATATATTTGAGACCCTTTATCTTCTTGGTGAGGTACCTTTGAGGTCTTTCTAACTGCTGCAGGTGTCAGGTAAGTTACATCCCATATGAGGCATTGTACTAGATTATGGGTGTGATATAAGAACAGTATAGGGGCACAATGACCTCTGTTGACGTAGATGTGAATTTTTTCCTGATACGGTGTCAAATGTAGACAGTCTTCCTAGCCACATTGGCAATGTGGGTGTCACATAACAGATTACTGTCCACTTGTGTCCCTAGGTCCCTGGTTACTCCTTCCATACATAATGGTTTACCACCTATGTGGTAATTTGTGGTACCTTGTTTGGTATTTGGTGGGACATTCATACTGTCCAGTGTCTTCAGGACGGCTGGGTGGGGTTCCTGTGTGTGAGAGTGTGGTCCGTAGCATGCTACAGACTGTACAGCAGTTTTGCCTACAGTTAGTTGCACATGGGTGGACTCCAGTGCCTTGTGCATTGTCAGTTACCTGGACATATGGGTGTCTGTGCTGAATATGGATAGTCACCCTCCTTTTATGTTTTGTTCCAGGTTTTGGGGCATGACACATGATATGTGGTATAACCTGGTAGTGCTGGTGTGCTGTCAGGAGGCTTGCAGCAGGTTTCTGTCACTGCACAGACATCAATGTTCTCCATACTGGGGATGGCCTTGGGAGCATGCATATTGGGGTTTACACATCTGGCATTGGTCAGCATTACCCTTATGTTTATTTCCACTTATGTTTTCTAGGGTGGTGGGTCAGTCTTTTCAGCCTTGCCTACAAAAGGCTGTATGGAGGTGGCAAAGGCCTTATCCAATATCCAGACGCCCAGGGGTAACAGGTGCAAGCCATCCCAAGAACAGCTGCGTGGCTTGTCAAGCATGACATCCCAAGCAGACAGACATTGGATCCCATTGGAATGACACCAGTAAGTGTGCCACTTGCTATGACTGACCATTCCGTGTTTGTACTGTGGCATTATTCTTGGTAAGGGTAGGATGCTGCAAACGGTGAGTGTCATACCGGCCTGGACTACATAATCAGAGAGCTCATCTATGTCTCTTTTCATGTAGTCTAGGGAGGTACATCTCAGGTCATTCACACCAGCATGGACTATGACTGCATCATATTTCTACTTGCTTTGGAGTGACCTGCATACTTCTGTTATGTGGCGTATTGTGGCAGCCTACAGGCAGCTTACTGTACCCTTTCCCTTGTTCAGGCTGGTGTGCAAGCCAGCAGTGTGTCTGACTATGGAGTCACCTATTACAACTGTATCAGGCATGTTGTTTCTCCTTCTGGCCTGTGACTGTTTGGCACACCAGCTTTGTGTACTATGTGTTGCATGTGCTATGTTTGGAGGTTGTTTGATTGGGTGTCTGCTTTAGAGTCCTCTGTTGGTGTGCTGTGTTTGTAAT
Organism: Protopterus annectens; assembly: GCF_019279795.1. Classification (NCBI taxonomy): domain Eukaryota; kingdom Metazoa; phylum Chordata; order Ceratodontiformes; family Protopteridae; genus Protopterus; species Protopterus annectens. The sequence goes on from NC_056739.1 coordinate 318,820,713, forward strand.
TTGTGCCTCCGGGAATGTTTTTCTGTGTTTATGTGTTTGGTTTGCAGTTGTGATAGGTCTATGTGGGACTGTGTTTGTGGTGTGTGTGGTTACCTTCTCCTCCTGACTAGTTTTGGGAGTACTGAGTTGAGGGAGCTCAGCCTCCAGTTTGGATAGATGGTTGCATCTCTCACATAGATTTGTATTTTTTGGGTGGAGTTGGGGGTTGTCTGTGTACTTGGGGCAGGTGTAACATTGCCTCAGGATTCACAGATTCAACTTGTTGTGGCTGGCCTTAGTGGATTGTATGTGTGGACAGATTTTATTGCCATACTACTGATCAGTGATTACTTCATTGTTTATGTTTGCTCTATCATGTAGTAGCTTCCTCATTCTCTTGCATAGTTTGGTTATGGCTGGTGTCCACCATGCCAGATTCCTGCGTGTATGGCATTGTGTCTTATTTTAATTTAGGATTGCGTAATCCAAGCATTCCTGGCAGTGTTCATGGAATGGCTTTATTACAGGTTATGAGGTGTGGCCCGTATTTTGCACCTGCACAGGACCTTTAATGGATTCCACATCAGTTTGGAGGAGTGCAAATATTGCTTTACACATGTTTTCCACTGTGGTTTTCTGGCCAGGGACTGTGGTCAGGATTTGTATATCCAGTGTGATTACTCTATGGTCTGGTTTTACCAGTGAGCAATACACTTTTCATCTTGCCAACGAGTACCCATGTTGCTGATTATCACATCCAGTATGCTTACCCCTCTTGTGGGAATGGTACATTGTTCCTGGGCCTTTTGGTTTATGGATTCTATGAACTTTTGTCCTACACTGTTGGAGCTAGTATAATGCTCCCAGTCTATGTCTGGGTATTTTCAGTCACCCAATATAATGTGGTTTGGAGGACTTGATATATTCATGTATTCCAGCATAGGCCAGGTGTAGTTCCTGGTGTTGGGACAGTAGTCTGTAGCAGGCTATAAACTGGGGGGCAGTTTTAGCCACTGTTACTTGACCATGGCTAGTCCATGCTGCTTTTGTTGTGGTACCAACATGGGGGTGTGGTTATCCTTGACAATTCTTGCTAGTCACCCTCCTTTTGTAGCTTGTTCCATGTTTTGAGGCTGTACAGCACAGTATGAGGTGTAACCTTGTAGTGTTAGGGTGCTGTTGTGAGCCTTGACTCAGTTTTCTGTTACAGCGCAGATATCAACATTCTCCATACTGGGTGAGTTTAGACTGCATGCATCTTGCTGTTTCGACTTATCCCTTATCTTCTTTTTATCCCTTCTGATACCTATGGAGATAGGTTTGTGTTTTGAGCCTTACCTATTCAGGGCACACTGTGGGTAACAACAGCCTTTGCCAGTATCCATACGGCCTGCACTGATAGGTGCATGCCAGTCCTAGCAGGTGGTGCATCATGTCATGCTCAGCATGTCATCCCAGACTGGCACACATTGGATCCCCTTTGACTAACTGCGATACTTCAGTCAATTATTGCACTTGATCATCTCATTGTCATGTTGTGGCATGATGCTTGGTGAGGGTAGGATGTTAGTCAGGGTCCTCAGGTGTGCATATAGTACATGGTGTTACATTAAGTAACAAATAGCATTCATGCTTCAGGTGGTGCTGCAGGGCTGCCTCTGTTGGATGCGCATATTACACTTCCCTGTACATGTTTGAGAGCAGGTTGTGTCATGTTAGGCATCCCTGTTACTATATGAGTGAGTCAGAGAGGGGTATCATTCCCAGGGTTCCTACTGAGCCAGTGTATGTGCTATGCGTTGCCTCTTTGCCAAGGCCAGGGCATACTGGGCATGCCTCATTCTGCCTACTGGGGCAGGCTCAGGTTGTTCCTCCTCCGAGTCACGCTCTGCCTGTGATGGCCTTGGCAATGGTGGGGGGCTGTTTGGCCGGGCCCTATGCTGGTCCTGCTGCAGCTGTTTTTGCAAGATCATATTATGTAGCATAGCACATACCATGACAATTTGGGTACATGTAGTTGGTGTGTACTGCAAGGCTCCACCAGATGTGTCCAGACACCAGAACCGTGACTTGAGCAGCCCAAACACACGCTCTATTACATTGCGTGTTTGTGCGTGTGCCTCATTATGGCGTTCCTGTTCAGGTGTGTGTGCATTTCTGATGGGTGTCATCAGCCACGGCTCCAGTGCATAACCTGCATCCCCCACTAGGTGTCTGTGCGGGATGTCCCCATTAGCAAATGTCTGGTACAGCTGCGTCAAATGCCAGATGTGGGAATCATGGTAGCTCCCAGGACAGCCAGCACACACATTCATTATTATGCCCTGGGCATCACACATGACCTGGCAGTTGATGGAGGGGAAGCCCTTGTGGTTGATGTATGCCCTACCCCGCTCACCGGCTGGTGCTTTGATGCGTATGTGCGTGCAGTCTATTGCACCCACTACCTCAGGGTATTCCGCTATTTGCTGGAAGAGACGCATATTGCTGGCCAATACCTCACGGGCATTGGGGAAATATACATGATCACCGACATGTGCTGACATGGCATCCCGGAACTGGTGCAGTACCCTGGAGGCTGATGCCTGTGATATCCCCATCATATCACCAGTTGGTCTCTGGAAGGTACCTGTTGCTAGTATTCTTAGGCCAACACATACCTTGGTTTCCACTGGGATGGGTTCCCCTCTGTTGGTTCTGTGTGTGAGGTGTGGCCTGCACAGCTCCACTATTTGCTGCAGGAGGTCTCTGTCCACTCTATAGCGCTCTACTATCTCCAGCTCATGTAACCCGTGGTAGGTGACCCTGGGCCTGTACACTCTTCGCCGTCTCCTCACTGTGAGTTGTCTGGCACCATCTGCATTGTCACCACCCTCAGCAAGTCGCCTATGTCTCATTATGACAGCTATGGCAGCCCCTAACATTTCTGCTCTGAGTTCAGCTTTTTCAGTTTTCACTTCTGATAACTTAACTCCTGTCTTGCAGTGTCTCTTGAGAGAAACATCCTGCACTGCTGTTTGCAGAGTTTTAAGTGCTGGGCTGGGCTACTATTCTGCCTGTGTAATTGCCTGCGTCTAATTGTTTTCACCTGCTAGCTCCAGCAGTATTCCCTGTTAGCTTCCTACTAAATCTGTTGCTTCCTTTTTCCTCTCTGTTTCCTCAGGGAGGAGCCATGTGCAAACCAGCAGAAACACGCTCACAGTGGCTTACACGCGCGCACACATGCTTACACGGTTCAGAATCTGCTTATTCGGATTAAAACGCGTGCACGCCCGTGCAAACAGTGTTAAACATCTCCCAACACGCTCCCACATGCTCAGTCTGCCTTACACGCACGCACACTGCCTTACCCACGCTTCATGGTGCCCACACATGTGCATACACACCCAGCAAGAAACTTTGGTGTAGACAACAGTGTACACCTTCCATTTCTTGACTTTCTCATGCTTAGTTAGTGGCACACCTCTTTCCATGATATCTGTCTGACATCTGTCATGTAACTCTGACCTCCAATGAACTGCATTTCTTTCTACCATTCCCCCCTGTGATGTCACCTATCTCCTACTCTGTTCCTCCCCCTTCTGTAACTCTTACACTACTCAGACTGTGCTCATTTGCTATGTGACAGTGGAATTCAGTATCCTAACACTCATTTGCATCAGATTGCCTACTAATGCTTAGTTACATCTCTTAGACTCGGCTTCCTCCCTTAGCAACCACTACACGGTGGCCATGTTGGTTTTGGTCTGCTGGTCCCTGCATTGACATTTCATGTATTGCATAAAACCCACATTTGTGGGTTTAAAACCTTCGTTTTTATGTTTTATACAGCGCAGCCCATTTGCGCGGGGCTGCGCTGGGTTTAAACATTGGCAATCGCCGAAAAAAAAATTATATTTTTAATATATTTGCATCAGGTTACTTTGCCAATGGCCACATATTTGGCCATTGGCATGCTGCCTGACACATATGCACCCTTTATTTGGAGCTGACATCGCTCCATTACAGTTTTTGCAGAAACGTACTCAGTTGTCAACTGAGTACATTTCTGCAGCTAAAACGGCTCTTACACGGGCTGTTCTGGGCTTCATGGATCGCTAATCATCCTCATTTGCATGCTGTTCGGCTGCAAGTGACGTGATTAGCTTATCCACGCCCACTCCGTGTAAGAGCCGTTTTAGCTTGTCTCTTACACGGACTTTGGGCTGTTCCTGGATCGCGAAGGCTGCATGGAGTCTTACACTACTCTTAGACTCCGTGCAAGCCTTCGTGAATCCGGCCCTCTATGTTGTTGAAAGGATAGGATAGGATAAACAAAGAGAAAGCACGTTAACAACAGAGTAGTTGAGGGGTGTAAGCTAGAAAGTATTGTTGAAGTCAGTGATTGTATTGTAGCCTTAAAAAGTGGAGTGAGAACAATTGATAGCTGGGGACCTTAAGAACAGGTAAAGTATTCTTAATTAAAATGCACCTTGGGTAAAGCAGGAAGAGTTACCTGGTAATATATGCATAAAGGAGGTGTGCAAACCAATAGGATGTGATATACTTCTACGTGATTTATCATGTAGCTGTTGTTTGTAACATGTGCAGATTTAAAATAAGGGTGAGAAGAGAGCAGGCGCAGAATGTTCACAATGCTAGCACACATAATTACATGCTACATTTACATGTGTGGGTGGGTAGGGGTCAGCACAAATTAACAGCAGTATATTCATCCAGACTTTGAAAGTGGTATAGGTGTTGGAAAGACTGATGTTCCCCAGAACTACATGGAGGATGGTTAAAGTGGAAATGTTGCACATCCCCTATATTGTAAAATGATTTTTGGCAAGCTAATAGTGTTACCCGAAGTATGGGGTGAGTTCACAAGTCATACCTGTGCAGTGAAAGCATAGTGTTGAATTCAGGATTCTGTTGCTATGGAATTGACTTATTCAGCCAAGTCAGTTTTCAGTGATGTGTAATCAGATAATCCCAGTTAAATCATAAGATATATTCAAAAATATTCTGTCCCCCCTCCAAAACCCCCTGTTGAGACCTAAAGCTCTTCCCTCATATCTTTAGCTATTGTAACCAATTCTGAGGTTACAGAGCCTTGGGATAAGTCGTGAAAGTTAACATTTGGTGTCTGGTTTTCTAGCTGGACTCCTCTGATTGTGGGTGACTGAAAAGTGATGAGAGCAGACAAACTTGAGCTTGTTCCTGAGTTCTGAGAAAATTTGACTCCTGGTAATCCGTGTCTTAATCTTTGACAGTTATTTGTAATGTAAATGAAATTACTAAAGCAAAGATTTAAGGGGATTATCCATACAGAACATTGTTTGGAAGTGCATAAATAATTTTGTGTCACTGTTTCAGTTCAGGGCTGTAGGTCACTGCTTATGGTGAATTCCGTCCTTTAGTACTATTTATAATGCGGTAGCTGCCTGTCTTGGTGTCTGTATGGAACATTCTGTTTCTACTCTTTTGAATTTGCTGCTTCTGCCTAGTAAGCTTGACCAAATACACAACTGACTTCTTTATGTGGTTTGGACAAAAGTACTTCCTCTGTATGTGTTTCTGGTCTGTCTGTGGGTTTACAGGAAATGCATGTTTGTAATGTTTCAACCCTTATTTTGACCACTGTGTCAAGAAACATAACACTAGTTGCAAAAATTGTCGAGACTTAGAACAGCAAATTCTTATTCTAGTGTGCATTGAAAGACAAGGTTAGAATGTTGTATGCATACTGTACAGATCCTTATAGGACATAGAGTTGATGGTATTCAAACGAGTAATCAATAAATGGCACACCGTTTGCACCAGAAATCATGTAAAGACATATCTTTACCACATATACCATAGTATAGTGGAAATTGATATTAAGGTTGCGTTAACCTGAAGACACTTTGATTCTCAGTGTTACAATCCAGATAGTGGTAAAACCTGCTGACCAGTCCTGTTGAAATGAATATTTTGTAAACTATGGTGAAAATGACAAATCTCATCCCAGATTGCAAGAAGACTCTTGTGCAATACTAACTCAGCTGCAGTCAGTATTTATTATTGAGTTTGAAGTGCTGATCTGTAAGCCATTTGACTGTGACAGCCATACCTATGAATGGCACCCTACCTGTTTAAAATGTTGGTAAGCACTCATACTTATATTGTGCTGCTGGTCAGACCGCTGTAGGGGGCAGATTGGTTTTGTAATGCAGCAGCACAGCGCATGTGGTGAGTTTACAGTAACACACTGAAGGAAGTATGACATACATGAAGACAATCTGCTTGGTTATTCTGCATGATACGTTGCTTCACACGGCAGCAGCCTTCTTCCCTCTAACAGTGGTCATTAATGCCGCTGCACCAGATCTTTCTGTGATGTACTGAAATGTACACATCTGATTTTATTGCAAGAGGCTTTCTCTGTTCTCTCACCAGTTTGTCTAGTCACTTAATGGCACATCTGAGGTAACTGTATGTCCTTAAGACTTTGAGACCTTCTCTATCCATGACAGTAAGTCATGGTATGAAAAACATAGCATCAGCATTTGGTGTTCCAAGAACACGACAAGCCCAAGAAGTTGTGCCTTAACAAGTATGCCATTGTGTTACTGCAGTCCAAAAAAATTGCACAAATCTGAAATATGTAAATGACCTTCATTTTATACAAGGAAAAACTTGCAGACCTTTAAAAGTAATAGCAGAACATTTCAGTATTTATAAAATATATAAATGTTTTATTATTGAAGTGTAGCCTAGATTAGCAGATGAATCATAAAACATATCTACATCTAAGCCTGAATAACAGATTCAGTATCAATTTCTGAAGGTGATCTTGTTTTGATTATTTAGGTCTGATTTGCACATGTGCAACTAATTGCTCTCCATTTAGGTTGGCTGATAATTAATATATCTTTGTTCAAAAAACAATGAAGGCTCTAATACACAAAACCATTTTCCCCTATATTTTGAGCACCAACAAAAGACTCAGATTAAGTATAGTCACAGTCCTTTATTAAACAATTTTATATTTCAGTGGCATTAAGGTTTGGCAATGAGTGATACAATTTTAGATTATTAAGAATGCCTCAATACTTACTCATGGCAGAGTTATTGTATCTGTTGCCATGTTTCTTGCACTGCTGATCTGTTGCTAAAAAATCTGGTTGGGGAGCAAACAAATTACTCTGGGGCTACTCACAACAGATCAGGATACATTATGTTATTCTTTTATCACTATATACCAAAATCTTTATCCCATGTGAAAACTGTTTCACATAAATTACATTCAGCTATGGCAGAGAGACAGTAACCAAGAAAGGCCTGAGATATCTTACCTGTGTGGCTTACAGGACCCTAGATATGTAGGATATATGATGGTAGAACACATACAATTTGTTTTTGATTTTTCTCTCTGTAGTTTTGGAGTCTATTTCAGTTATACTTAAAGCAGTGTTTCATTTTATACTACAGGACAAGGGATTTGCAGTCCAAGAATGAAGTCACATTCATAAATATAGGAACCATATTCATATTACCGCCCTCCAATGCAATCCTTACTACACCATGCCTTTCTACTCTTGAGCAAGTACCCACATGAACATGCTGATGCACTTTCATGTGTGAAGTGCACGATATTAAATTATGGTCTGCATTGCAGAACATCACATTCAACTGTGATTCATGTATTGCAACTCTGAATAATATAACACTATAAAATATTATACATTAATATCCAACAATAGATCTGCAACAGTTTACCTGTTATAGCAGTGAAACAGTACATTATTGTATTAATCTCAAGTAGATCTGAGTCTTTTTCAAACTACAGACCATTAGCTTTATTACAATAAAAATTATTTCTTTGATGTCTAAATGCATTACTTGCAAATAGCTTTGGAAATATAATGTTCAATAAAATTAATCGATAACAGCATTTGAATTTATGCATGCTTTTCTGAAAATAAAGCAAAACTATAAATCAACATGCAAATGATAATTACTTGTGACCAGGCCAAATAAATGTCAGTTGACCTTGATTACTTTTTATGGACCTGTCTTACCCTACTCACTTTGTAGAGACCTTATACTCATTACAAGGAATAACAATGGGCATTTGATAATATTGACTATGAGATTTTTGTAGGCTTTTTGGTAGTTTGCAACTTTTTTATTTTAGTATATAAAGTTCTATGATGTCTTTTGGATGTATGGTTGGTTGGTTGGATGAATGGATAATATCAGAATCTGGACTGAAATTTAAGAGTAACCCCAGTCATGTACGGTAAGATGTCAGAATAAGGATCTTACATTCATATGAGGAAATTAGATTGTGTAAGAGGATTAACAATACAAGTGACAACTTTTTCCCATTAGAGCTACACCGCAATGGAGGAGTAACTATTTCCTCCTAATAGATCTGGAATGCAGCATTGGGCGGTCATGGTGGTGCAGCGGTTAGTGTTGCCACCTCACAGCAAGAGGCTCTCCAGTTCGATCCTCGGCTTGGGTGTCTTCTGTGCGGAGTCTGCATGTCCTCTCTGTGGTCACGTGGGTTTCCTCCAGGTGCTCCGGTTTCCTCCCACTTCCCAAAGATGTGCTGTAGGTGGACTGGACACTCTAAATTGGCCCTAGGCATGAGTGTGTCCATGTGTGTGTGTTCTGTGGAAGGTTGGGCATCAGACTGGCAACTCAACACCGTAAAAACTCCACTGCCAATCATGAGTGGACAGTTGATCCGCTGTGGTGACCACTAACCGATAGAAGCCAAAAGAAGAAGATCTGGAATGCAGCAATGGAGTAACAGCAAGAATAACAACTTTCTCCCATTAGAACTAGATTGCAGTAGAAGGAGTAACAGTAGGAGTTCCAACTTGCTCCCATTACAACTAGCCTACAACTTCATCAGACGTTCTTTCTATTTGGCATGAAAGTTCTTAAGCATTTATGAAAGTAGTGTTTGTGACATCTGGGGCTGTGCTTTATGAATGAACCACTGGTGAGTCCTACAAAGGAATACAATGATTAATCTGGCAAGGTTCCACAGATTAAGACAAAAAAGAAAAACAATCAGTACTGTACCACTGAATGAGAATGTCAGATCTTTAATATTGAATGACATTAAAGACAGATGATATCTTCATTTTTTTTGCAATATATGACAACATTTAGAGTGTGAGTTAATGCACCGTGGCTTCATTCTTCACATTACCTCATATGGGTGGAGCTGTGTCCTCTTGTCCTCTATTAATATATCAGTGATGAGGCTGCTCTGTCTCAGAGGTCTTGGAAACACTTGATTATTTTTGCTGGAAAACCAAATATTCCTTTTAAAATCTGTGGAAGTGCAGCTTCAGAACTATTTTATTTACATTGTAGGCATGTGAAGGTATAGCACCTGCCCAATGGAATTATGGGGGGAGGGAAGCCTCTCTGCAAAAATAGTTGTGTGTCGTGCCTGTAAATGATTGAATTCTGCATTGAGGATATGGTTTTGTTGATGATGCTTTACGGTCCGTGCTTTGTGAAGTGAGTGGCACTTCTGCTATGCGTAATGGTATTAGAAGCCTCTCAGATTTCCAATTAAATGAGTCATTTTCAGTTTTATAAAATGTTTCTCACTGCTATTCTGCTGAGTTATCCTTGTTGTAAAAGCTTTACTATAGAGTTATAGTACTTGGTACTATATAATTTGCATGGAATAAAGACTGCAGTTTGAGATTTTAAATAATCCAAAGTAATATATAAAAGCAAAAGTCTGCCATTCTACCAATTAAAAAAGTGGTCCCTTTGTTAGTTCTGTATAATCATTTATATCTGACGTCACAGAGATATAGAGTGGTGTTTATAGTCCCATGGCTCATATGTATGCAGGAGCAATGTGTGAAAAGTGACTCTGCGTCTATATGTAAATGGAGTCAATACTAATAAGTGGCCGTGAATACAAAATAGTGAAGAGCTGTGAAGCAATGATTACAGTAGATTTGCCTACCTAATTCATCATAAAACAGCTTTTAAATGGTGAGGTTTAGTACAAAGGAAGCTGCATGAGTGTAAAGTAATGATTGCTTTTGTCTATTTTTGATCCTTTTAAGTGAACGTAATCTCAGTCTCCATTATTTCAGATAAAAGTGGCATTCAGCACAGATTTAGGGAAGTAAATTAAAAAAGTTATAAGGTGGTGTTAAAGAGTAGATGAAACTTAAAAAGACACATGGGAACACTATGGTGGGCTGGCATTGATGGAGAGACACAAGATATACAGATGACAAACAAACACAAAAGATGGAAGGTAAGAAGGTGTGATAACAGTTCTTACACTCCCCTGCCTGATGGGCCCATAGAGGGGGACCCAGGTGTGTGTGGGTGGCTGCCTTGGGTGGCTCTGTGGTCTACTGGAGGAGGTCTTGCACAGGTTGAAGGTGCCTCTCCACCACCCGCTCAACTGCTTACTTCTACCAGGTCCCTAAGCTCAAGATGTTGGTGACTTTCCAGGTTGCCATGCACTGAGGGGCCCACAGGGCCAGAGCCACTGCCCTGGCCTTGTGAAAATGTTCCTGGGTAGGCAAAGGGAGGTGGTGAGTGTTCTCTGACCTGGGATACACATTACTGGCCTGCCCTCTGGAACTCTGGACCTATGAAAAAAAGAATATAAAAGGGAGAGAAATAAAGGAAAAAGAGAGAAAGGGAAACAATATGGAAACAAGAATTACTCTTGTTGCTGATAAAATATTTTATTGACAGTTTAGAATAAACACTTCTTCATTAAATATTAAAAATTAGATTATATATTGTAAAGATTACTAATTTTTTTTTTCTGTCCTTGTTATTCTCTCGGAGCTTTTCTCCTCGGGCCTCTACTGAAAATGGACATATATCCAGTTAGACTAGCCTGGTCAACAAATGCAAAATAAATAAATAAATAAAATAAAATAAATAAAATTTATTATTTGACATCATCTACTAAGACTGGCTACAGAATTTACTGCTACAGTTCTGTTCTGATTCCCACATATATATTTCCAGGTGCTGTAATGATGTAACAGAAAACCTCCCTTTTTCCTCAGCATGGACATCAGATTGCATGAATTCCCCATTAATTATGTAATATGAATAAAATAATTAATTCTTTATTACTCATGACTGCCTTTTGTCAAATGACACAGTATGTGTGTCATCTGTAGAAATAAGAAGAAAGGATGACCCATATTTGGGTATCTACACCATACCTGTGTACATAGCTGATGACATTCTCCATTTTGTTTTACAGTTTTTTATAGCATATCTGATAAAATGGACAGTAGCATATCAAGGGTGGGGTGAAGGGGGAAGTTCCCTGGGTGCAACTGAGAAGCAGGTTTGCACTTAAAGCCTTTTTTTTTGTAACAAAATGCTAGTACAGAAAGGGATTTGAATTCAGCATGTTTTGCACTTCACTGGAAGTGTGTGTATGTGTGTGTGTGTGTGTGGGGGGGGGGGGGTGAATTAATTAGAATGGCATTGGCTATATCTTTTTTTACTCTTCGCATGAACAGCTGAGGGGGGTGTGATTGGCTTCCTTTTTTGCTCTTCATTTGAACAGCTGAGGAGGTGTGATGCTAGTTTGTGGGACTGGCAGAGGGTGCAAGTTGAGACAGCTATGCCTGCGATAATGTTGAGCAAATCCTGCATAACATAAGATGACTCCAGTGCACTAAAATTCAGTACTACAAACCAAGGCAACAAGTATATTTAATACTTCCTTATTATCTAGCTTTTTTCCCTTCCTTCTACCACATCACTGTTTAATCATACAATAAAATTATTACTGTGTCTTCACTGATGCTACTCATTTTCTTTTTTCTAATCAACCTGTTCTTTGTGCAACTAAAAAAAAAAAAAAAAGAATTGTAGCACATAAGATTTACAGTAGTATGCAGCATACTGGCATCAAACATAAGATGGCTCAACTTAAGGGGGAAAAAGTCTGCAGGACACTAAGAACAAACAAAAGAAATAAACTGAAGTTGGGAGTCTAACCAATGGATTCGGCTTTATACTGCCATGTACTGCTATACTTTGCTTTGTCCTGATGAAGTATTAAAAAATTATTTGTGGTGCATGCCTTCAATTTTATTTTTATTACCAGAGCATTGAAAAATGATGGAGGTCTTTGGTCGAGTGCCACAGGACATCCTGGTCTGCATAACTTTTTATTTATTTATTTATTTTATTTTACATTTGTTAACTGGGAAATTCTGACCGGACAAGGTCCATTTACAGCGGAGGCCCAGGGAGAAAAGCACCGAACATTGGTATAACAAAAAGAGACAATATAATAAAAATAAAAATAATTTATACAGTGCTGAGCAATGATCATGTAAAAAATACAACGTGGAGTAGAACATTTAACCATGCACATATTGAAATTATGTATTACATATTGGATGAAGTTAGGCATTTTCCAGCAGAAACAGAAATTTGCATTTAATGTGCAGATGTGTAATGTTATGACAAAAGACAGGAGCAGAAGCCCTGCAAGAGTAGTAGCAACTAATAGCCAGAGTAACTGGCTGGGTTTTGAAATTTTGAGGGTTAAAATGAGTAGTTAAGGAAGTTGGAAAGAGAAGTGGGAGATAGAAGAGTGAGGGTAAGTTAAGTGATACAAGGGCATAACCAGATATTAAGTAGATGTGATTTGAGGGAGGTTTTGAATTGTGGGGTGGTAGAGGTAGTGGTCAGAGAATGGGGAAGGGAGCTCCAGTTTTTAGCTACTGTGTGGGACTAGAGTGCTTTCCCTGCAGTATTGTTTGCCCCAGTGATGCAGAGGAGAGATTTTTCACTAGATTGGAGATGCTGATTTGCAGTGTAGTGGGTAAGAAGATTGGATAATGATTTTTTTTCAGGGTTCTTGAGGATGTTATAAGCAGTAACTAGCTGGTGGTAGTTAAGCAGTTGAAGTAACTCAAGCCATTTTAGTTCTTTTAGTGCAGCACAGTGATGTGTTCTGTAAGTGGAGTTTATAGCAAACTTGGCTATCTTATTGTAACAGGATTCTATTTTATTTAGGTCAGGCTTTCTAATATGGATAAAAATAAGTGCTGTGTACAGTAATGTGGACAGGAGGTGACTGTGCAAGGGTGAGAAAGTTTTTGTGACTATATACTGTGCCCATTTTTTGTGAAACAATTTTATGGTATGGGAGATGTGGATATCAAAGTGAAGATTATTGTCAATTGCAATGCTTAGAAATTTGTTGTGGTTAGAAGGGGAGATTGTAGTGCCATATTTAGATGCGATGGAGAAGGAGAAAGGAACTTTTGATTTATTAGGGGATTAGTAGTTTTGTCTTCTTGGGGTTTAGGATTAGTTGGATACCTGAAATCCATTTTTCTACAGAGTTAAAGGTTTCCTGAGTAAGTTGCTGTAGAATAGTGGGAGATGAGGCAGTGCAGATCAGGGCTGAATCATCTGCATATTGAATAAGCGTGGCATGCTGGGTTGAGCTATTAAGGTTGTTTGTGAAAATAGAAAATAGAAGTGGGCCCAGTATAGAGCCTTGTGGGACTCCTATGGTAGTTGGAAGTTGAGGGGATAGTGTTCCTTGCCACTGGACAGATTGTTGCCTGTCAGATAGGTAGCTTCTGAAACAGGCTATGGTAGATGGGGTGAAAGAGAGTGAGGTTAGAGAATCTAGCAGGATGGAGTGAGAGGCCATGCAAATGCCTTTGAGAGGTTCAAAAAACTTGAAGAAACTTGAAGAAAGTTAGATTCCCTTTAATACTGCTACTGGATGATCTGTATTTTGTCCCTGAAAGAATATTGTAATGCTGCAGTTATGAATATGGCAAAGCGTTAAGCAAGATGCTGTTGACAAGCATAAAACTGCAAATTATTCATTATGAAAAGTGAAAGGGATGCAGGAATTTTAAAAAGAATTATTTGAAAATCATCTTAAGATATAAATCAAATGAATGTATAGTTTATCAGATGTCTTCTTTCTGAATTTGCATTCTGGAAGCAGATGCATGCACCTTTACAGTTTTTATTGTAGGAAAAAAAGGCTAAGTTTTAATCCCTTCATATTAGTATTTTAGATTATCCTAAATTAAAAAAAAATGTATTTATAGACGTCACCTTGTCTTCCATGGTTGAGAAAAGCTGTTAAAAATTAAGCAATGGCTTTCTAGCTTCTGGTAGGCATACCTGTGTAAAAGCTGCAGTCTTATTTTGTGTCAGGTGATGAAGCACAGATATCTACATCAGTGTTATTTTATATATATATATATATATATATATATATATATATATATATATATAAAATGTTATGCCATTTGATTAAAAACACAATGGGCCGGATTCACGAAGGCTTGCACGGAGTCTAAGAGTAGTGTAAGACTCCATGCAGCCTTCGCGATCCAGGAACAGCCCAAAGTCCGTGTAAGAGACAAGGTAAAACAGCTCTTACATGGAGTGGGCGTGGATAAGCTAATCACCTCACTTGCAGCCGAATAGCATGCAAATGAGGATGATTAGCGATCCAGGAAGCCCAGAACAGCCCGTGTAAGAGCCGTTTTAGCTGCAGAAATGTACTCAGTTGACAACTGAGTACGTTTCTGCAAAAACTGCAATGGAGCCATGTCAGCTCCAAATAAAGGGTGCATATGTGTCAGGCAGCATGACAATGGCCAAATATGTGGCCATTGGCAAAGTAACCTGATGCAAATATATTAAAAATATAATTTTTTTTTTCGGCGATTGCCGATGTTTAAACCCAGCGCAGCCCCGCGCAAACGGGCTGCGCTGTATAAAACATAAAAACAAAGGTCTTAAACCTACAAATGTAGGTTTTATGCAATACATGGAATGTCAATGCAGGGACCAGCAGACCAAACCCAACATGGCCACCGTGTAGTGGTTGCTAAGGGGGGAAGCTAAGTCTAAGACATGTAACTAAGCATTAGTAGGCAATCTGATGCAAATGAGTGTAAGGATACTGAATTCCACTGTCACATAGCAAATGAGCACAGTCTGAGTAGTGTAAGAGTTACAGAAGTGGGAGGAACAGAGTAGGAGATAGGTGACATCACAGGGGGGAATGGTAGAAAGAAATGCAGTTAATTGGAGGTCAGAGTTACATGACAGATGTCAGACAGATATCATGGAAAGAGGTGTGCCACTAACTAAGCATGAGAAAGTCAAGAAATGGAAGGTGTACACTGTTGCCTACACCAAAGTTTCTTGCTGGATGTGTATGCGCACGTGTGCGCGCCATGAAGAGCGAGTAAGGCAGTGTGCGCGCGTGTAAGACAGACTGAGCATGTGGGAGCATGTTGGGAGATGTTTAACACTGTTTGCGCAGGCATGCACTTATTTTAATCTGAATAAGCAGATTCTGAACCGTGTAAGTATGTGTGCGTGCGTGTACGCCACTGTGAGCATGTTTCTGCTGGTTTACATACGGCTCCACCCTGAGGAAACAGAAAGGAAAAAGGAAGCAACAGATTTAGTAGGAAGCTAGCAGGGAATACTGCTGGAGCTAGCAGGTGAAAACAATTAGATGCAGGCAATTACACAGGCAGAATAGTAGCCCAGCCCAGCACTTAAAACTCTGCAAACAGCAGTGCAGGATGTTTCTCTCAAGAGACACTGCAAGACAGGAGTTACGTTATCAGAAGTGAAAACTGAAAAAGCTGAACTCAGAGCAAAAATGTTAGGGGCTGCCATAGCTGTCATAATGAGACATAGGAAACTTGCTGAGGGTGGTGACAATGCAGATGGTGCCAGACAACCCACAGTGAGGAGACGGAGAAGAGTGTACAGGCCCAGGGTCACCTACCACGGGTTACATGAGCTGGAGATAGTAGAGCGCTATAGAGTGGACAGAGACCTCCTGCAGCAAATAGTGGAGCTGTGCAGGCCACGCCTCACACACAGAACCAACAGAGGGGAACCCATCCCAGTGGAAACCAAGGTATGTGTTGGCCTAAGAATACTAGCAACAGGTACCTTCCAGAGACCAACTGGTGATATGATGGGGATATCACAGGCATCAGCCTCCAGGGTACTGCACCAGTTCCTGGATGCCATGTCAGCACATGTCGGTGATCATGTATATTTCCCCAATGCCCATGAGGTATTGGCCAGCAATA
Source organism: Protopterus annectens (assembly GCF_019279795.1). Lineage (NCBI taxonomy): Eukaryota > Metazoa > Chordata > Ceratodontiformes > Protopteridae > Protopterus > Protopterus annectens. The sequence continues at coordinate 318,836,804 of NC_056739.1, forward strand.
TGCATCTCTTCCAGCAAATAACGGAATACCCTGAGGTAGTGGGTGCAATAGACTGCACGCACATACGCATCAAAGCACCAGCCGGTGAGCGGGGTAGGGCATACATCAACCGCAAGGGCTTCCCCTCCATCAACTGCCAGGTCGTATGTGATGCCCAGGGCATAATAATGAATGTGTGTGCTGGCTGTCCTGGGAGCTACCACGATTCCCACATCTGGCATTTGACGCAGCTGTACCAGACATTTGCCAATGGGGACATCCCGCATGGGCACCTAGTGGGGGATGCAGGTTATGCACTGGAGCCGTGGCTGATGACACCCATCAGAAACGCACACACACCTGAACAGGAACGCCATAATGAGGCACACGCACAAACACGTAATGTAATAGAGCATGTGTATGGGCTGCTCAAGTCACGGTTCCGGTGTCTGGACACATCTGGTGGAGCCTTGCAGTACACACCAACTACATGTACCCAAATTGTCATGGTATGTGCTATGTTACATAATATGATCTTGCGAAAACAGCTGCAGCAGGACCAGCATAGGGCCGGGCCAAACAGCCCCCCACCATTGCCAAGGCCATCCCAGGCAGAGCGTGACTCGAAGGAGGAACAACCTGAGCCTGCCCCAGTAGGCAGAAGGAGGCATGCCCAGTATGCCCTGGCCTTGGCAAAGAGGCAATGCATAGCACATAAACTGGCTCAGTAGGAACCCTGGGAATGATATCCCTCTCTGACTCACTCATATAGTAACAGGGATGCCTAACATGACACAACCTGCTCTCAAACATGCACAGGGAAGTGTAATATGCGCATCCGACAGAGGCAGCCCTGCAGCACCACCTGAGGCATGAATGCTATGTGTTAAGTAATGTAACACCATGTACTATATGCACACCTGAGGACCCTGACTAACATCCTACCCTCACCAAGCATCATGCCACAACATGACAATGAGATGATCAAGTGCAATAATTGATGGAAGTATCGCAGTTAGTCAAAGGGGATCCAATGTGTGCCAGTCTGGGATGACATGCTGAGCATGACATGATGCACCACCTGCTAGGACTGGCATGCACCTATCAGTGCAGGCCGTATGGATACTGGCAAAGGCTGTTGTTACCCACAGTGTGCCCTGAATAGGTAAGGCTCAAAACACAAACCTATCTCCATAGGTATCAGAAGGGATAAGAATAAGATAAGGGATAAGTCGAAACAGCAAGATGCATGCAGTCTAAACTCACCCAGTATGGAGAATGTTGATATCTGCTGTAACAGAAAACTGAGCCAAGGCTCACAACAGCACCCTAACACTACCAGGTTACACCTCATACTGTGCTGTACAGCCTCAAAACATGGAACAAGCTACAAAAGGAGGGTGACTAGCAAGAATTGTCAAGGATAACCACACCCCCATGTTGGTACCACAACAAAAAGCAGCATGGACTAGCCATGGTCAAGTAACAGTGGCTAAAACTGCCCCCCAGTTTATAGCCTGCTACAGACTACTGTCCCAATACCAGGAACTGCACCTGGCCTATGCTGGAATACATGAATATATCAAGTCCTCCAAACCACATTATATTGGGTGACTGAAAATACCCAGACATAGACTGGGAGCATTATACTAGCTCCAACAGTGTAGGACAAAAGTTCATAGAATCCACAAACCAGAAGGCCCAGGAACAATGTACCACTCCCACAAGAGGGGTAAGCATACTGGATGTGATAATCAGCAACATGGGTACTGGATGGCAAGATGAGAAGTGTATTGCTCACGGGTAAAACCAGACCATAGAGTAATCACACTGGATATACAAATCCTGACCACAGTCCCTGGCCAGAAAACCACAGTGGAAAACATGTGTTAAGCAATATTTGCACTCCTCCAAACTGATGTGGAATCCATTAAAGGTCCTGTGCAGGTGCAAAATATGGGCCACACCTCAGAACCTGTAATACAGCCATTCCATGAACACTGCCAGGAATGCTTGGATTATGCAATCCTAAATTAAAACAAGACACAATGCTATACACGCATGAATCAGGCATGGTGGACACCAGCCATAACCAAACCATGCAAGAGAATGAGGAAGCTACTACATGATAGAGCAAAGATAAACAATGAAGTAATCACTGATCAGTAGTATGGCAATAAAATCTGTCCACACATACAATCCACTAAGGCCAGCCACAACAAGTTGAATCTGTGAATCCTGAGGCAATGTTACACCTGCCCCAAGTACACAGACAACCCCCAACTCCACCCAAGAAATACAAATATATGTGAGAGATGCAACCATCTATCCAAACTGGAGGCTGAGCTCCCTCAACTCAGTACTCCCAAAACTAGTCAGGAGGAGAAGGTAACCACACACACCACAAACACAGTCCCACATAGACCTATCACAACTGCAAACCAAACACATAAACACAGAAAAACATTCCTGGAGGCACAAATTACAAACACAGCACACCAACAGAGGCCCCTAAAGCAGACACCCAATCAAGCAATCTCCAAACATAGCACATGCAACACATAGTACACAAAGCTGGTGTGCCAAACAGTCACAGGCCAGAAGGAGAAACAACATGCCTGATACAGTTGTAATAGGTGACTCCATAGTCAGACACACTGCTGTCCCGCACACCAGACTGAACAAGGGAAAGGGTACAGTAAGCTGCCTGTAGGCTGCCACAATACGCCACATAACAGAAGTATGCGGGTCACTCCAAAGCAAGTAGAAATATGATGCAGTCATAGTCCATGCTGGTGTGAATGACCTGAGATGTACCTCCCTAGACTACATGAAAAGAGACATAGATGAGCTCTCTGATTATGTAGTCCAGGCCGGTATGACACTCACCGTTTGCAGCATCCTACCCTTACCAAGAATAATGCCACAGTACAAACACGGAATGATCAGTCATAGCAAGTGGCACACTTACTGGTGTCATTCCAAGGGGATCCAATGTCTGTCTGCTTAGGATGTCATGCTTGACAAGCCAAGCAGCTGTTCTTGGGATGGCTTTCACCTGTTACCCCTGGGCGTCTGAATATTGGATAAGGCCTTTGCCACCTCCATAGAGCCTTTTGTAGGCAAGGCTGAAAAGACTGACCCACCACCCTAGAAAACATAAGTGGAAGTTTTTATTGTTTTCATTCTTCACGAAGATCATTGTTCTAACACCATGCCAGAGTGCACACCCACGGTTACCCAGTAATGTTCTTAAGAAACATAAGGGTAATACAGGCCAATGCCAGATGTGTAAACCCCAATATGCATGCTCCCAAGGCCATCCCCAGTATGGAGAACATTGATCTCTGTGCAGTGTCAGAAACCTGCTGCAAGCCTCCTGACAGCACACCAGCACTACCAGGTTATACCACGTATCATGTGTCATGGCCCCAAAACCTGGAGCAAAACATAAAAGGAGGGTGAGTATCCATATTCAGCACAGACACCCATATGTCCAGGTAACTGACAATGCACAAGGCATTGGAGTCCACCCATGTGCAAGACTGCTGTACAGTAATGTTCTTGGTAGTCTTAAAAATTTCCAGGTATACTTTCAGTTTAGTCATCCAGGTAACTTTGATTCTGGAGAAAATGGCAGCTCAACAGAAATGACGTTAACACTTTGTCCATCTCATACCAACATGCCCTGCCTTAGACATGCAGTGCATTATGAGATATGTGCAAATTTAAATGACAATATCTTACCATAGTTTTCAAGTGCCAATAGCCTTACTCTAGCTTAGACATGCAGTGCATTATGAAATATGTGCAGTCTTAAAACGTCAAAATCTTGCAATAGTTTTCAGGTGCCAATGGCTATGTTATGTTTTTGTAGTATGTGCAACCATTCGAGTATAGGGGTGTTCAACCTTTTTGGTGCAGGGCCACTTAGAGCCAACCAAATATAGATTAATTGCAGCTTAGCAAATGCTCTATAATGCAGATAAAGAGATGAAAATATATTATTTATTAATATATTTTCATGTCTTTAAAAATATATTATTTATTAATAGAACTTTCACAATTCTTTATAGGAACATACCACCTACACTCCCCGGTGGAAGACTGTACCCACCCCCCACCTGCTTTATTCTGATTTTAACTAAGAGGCCCAATACACTTAATGAGAGGAAAACAATTACTTCCCTTTACTGAGATTGTGTGACTTAAGATGGCAACTTATTAATACTGGATAGGGGCAGCCCAATGTATGAATGTATGAAGAAGGTTTGCCATCCCATACAAATACTAATTCACTTATTTCCTTAAGAAGTTGCTTGGTCTCATTATCCTTTACACAGAACTGTTCTAATATAGCAATAACCCACGCCTGGGTGTGGGTAATGCGGGATTTAACCACGGTTGGCGTGGTTTGGTCCCGAGGGCGAAGCCCGAGGGACCAAACAAAGACAACCGTGGTTAAATCCCGCATTACCCACACCCAGAAGTGGGTTATTGCTATTATACAATGACATTATTTAAGAAAAGAAATAATTACTTTTCTTATATAATGGCATTGTATAATGCCTCTTTGCTGCCCTTCCGCAGCTGTCTGGCATTCCGCGGCAGTTCTGATGTACTGCGCATGCCTCGCGGTACATCAGAGCTGTGGGCAAAAGCAATGGAGAACGCAAGATCTCCGTTGCTTTTTACTGTTTCGCTATGTTAAATGGGTTTAACATAGCGAGACAGCTTTAAAATAGGCAACGGAGATCTCCGTTACTTATTTTAAAGCTGTCTCGCTATGTTAAACTTATTTAATATAGCGAGACATGTTTAAAAAAAATAGCAACGGAGATCGCAAGATCTCCGTTGTTTTTTACACACTGTGTCGCTATGTTAAAGGAGTTTAACATAGCGAAACAGCTTTAAAAAAAGCAACGGAGATCTGCGTTGCTTTTTTTAAACCTGTGTCGCTATGTTAAACTCTTTTAACATAGCGAGACAGTGTTTTATATTAACGGAAAAAGTCCGGACGACCGGACCTTTTTGTGTTAGTATATTGAGGGATTTACAACGGGCACGCTGGTTGGGCTGGCCAATCAGCGTGCACGTTTTAGAGGAAGAATTGTATAATATCCAGTTACACAGTGTGTGTGCTTGAGTCAGTGGAACCACTGTAAGATTGTTTGTAAACAGATTCTTTTCAGTTTATTTTTGCACAGCTCAGATGACGTGAGCTGCCCTAAGTAAGCTCTCATGTGCAAGATGTAAGCAGTTTAGTAATTTCAAAAGACACAAAAATGAAACAGAATAGACTGGTACTTAAGAAGTGAATGATATTACATGCTGTTCCAGTCCAAAACAAATATTTAATAGAGACACAATATATGCAACAAAATGTTAATAAAAATATTACAACTGAGGAAAGTGCACAAAAATAATTTTCAGAAACCTGTGCTGGGGAGTTATTTGAAAACCTAGGCAGACTATGGAAAGAGAAAGAGGAGGAAATAAAGACCATAAAATTTAGGCTTATGAAAGAAAAATAGATTGTTAAGGCAGATCTGATGGCTTTACTGGAAACTGAGATACATAATGGCTAATGTCAAAGAAATAGAAAGAGAAAGGGAGATGTATTAAATTTGACAGGATGATATCACTTAAAGACAGCAACCAAGAAAGATTGCTCCATAGTATGGTTGGGTAGGGATTTTATTTCAACACAGGGGAAACTCAAAGTTGGATAGTAAGAAGAATAATTTTACTCTCAGGATGGCCCAGCCTGTACTGATGCTAGCTGTGCATCACATGACTCTGTATTGAGTACTCACACCCTACACAGGTGAGAACCTTGCCTGCATCTCCACTAGAAGGCACCAGATCCAGCAAAACACCACACCTTTCCCTTGAGAAAGCAGAGCTGATACTGGTCATTCAGTTCTTCCTCCTCCTCACTGGTCATCAAGCTGCCAAAGTACTAGTTGACCTTATTCAAATTACAGCAGGTAAATTATGCCCTTTCTGCTTTACCAGTGTGGTAACTGGTCAAATATACTTTAAAATGTTCTATGAATGGGCAAATTTCCCCACACCTTTCCATGCAGGGAGTTAGCCTGAACCCCCCTCCCCCCTCTACTTTTTGAGTAAGAGCAACAAATTCTAGTTTGTTCCTTTTGGACAAATCATCTTTGACAGACTGAATGGTGACTGATAAATGAAATCCCTTGGCGGTTTTGCCATTCATTTTTGACCTGCATTATTCTGGGTTGCAGGAGACTACAGTTTTAGATTTATAGCTGACTAGGTAATATTGGAGATATGTGATATGTTGAGCTGTCACATTTTTCATACTTAGAGTAGTGATTCTACAAACATTGGAACAAAAACAAGCATTTAGCCATCACCCAGCTTTCTAAACTTGGAAGGACCTCTCCCTTACTCTACACACACACACACACACACACACACACACACACACACACACACACACACACACACACACACACACTTTTAACTAAAGTCAAAGCAAACTTTATTGTTGATTAGATATACACAGCAGTGCAAGCTGAACAAAATTGCGTTGCTTTGGTCCCAGTGCAAGATGTAGCAATGAACACATAGTTTGAATGACAGTAAGACTAATGCACATACAGTAATAATTAAAACGTTAACAACACAATAAATTTCCTCAATTGGACAGAAGACATTAGACAATACTATACTAGTAGGTATTGCAAGACTATGACTTCACATTGTGATTGCTTAAAATATTGCACTTCATCAGTTGTAGTATGATATATTCTGATGTTCATATTGCACATGTATGGCATGGTGACTCACTCCTGACTATTGCACATTTAGGAAGTAATAGCATAAGAAATCAAGCTAACTGTACCAGTTATTGAAGCAATTTGCCAGAGTGATTACTATGGCTGATACTTCATGGCAAGTGTCATATTGATCTAATTATTTGCTGTCAAATCTGGCATTTAAGTTCAGCAGCCTTATAGATAGAGGGAAGAAGCTCCTGTTCAGTCAAGATGTTTTACAGTGTAAGCTGTGGTACCGTCTGCTCAAAGAAAGGCAGAAGTACATGCCATGGACAGAGTGAGTGGGATCATTAATTATCTTTCAGTCTCATGCAGATAATCTATGGATGGGAGTGATGAACCAATGACTTTTTCTGCTGTCCTCACTACCCTCAGGGGAACCTTCCGGTCATATGCTTTGCAGTTACCATACCAAACTATGATGTTATTTGAGAGGATGCTCTCGATGGTCCCCCTGTAGAAGGCTTTGAGGATGGACTGAGATAGGTTTGCCTTCCTCAGTTTCCATAGGAAGTGCAGACATTGTTGTGCCTTCTTCACTATGTGGCTAATATGAGTCGACCAGGACAGGTCATCTGAGATGTGCACCCTCAGGAGCTTGGTGTTTTTGACTGCTTCCACTGTCAGCCCCTTAATTTCCAGAGGGCTGATGATCTCCTGAGTCCTCCTGAAGTCCACTATTAATTCTTCCCTTTCTTACTCCAGTTGTTAAAATGCACCAGTGTGTTTCTAAGGCCATTCCAATATAATTTGGGCTGTACAATATTTCTACACTCAAAGATCAATGGCTTAAAGAATATAAAATTTGTGTGCTAGCCACACACATTTATAACAGTACACAGAAAAAGAAATCAGTCAGTACCAGTAAAATTTGTCACTGGCATCTGTTAAATGGAGTTTTGAAAGAATGCTTTTAAATCAAAAGTTTAAAACAAGAAATTAATTCTTTGTGAAAGTATTCAGAATTCAGTATGAATTGTCGGGTATGAGACAAACTGTGTTTCACCACATCAATAAAATTCCTTGTTTCACAGTTCCTTGAGTGATGTTGGTCACTGGGAATCACTGTCGCTGCTACTTTCTATTTACATCTGCAATGACTCAAGATAGTTGTGGTCTTGTGGACATTCATTTTTCTCCAATGTGTGACCATATAGTTAATGTATTAATGTAAACTCCACTCCACAAAGGTGGCACCTATACAGAATTGTTAAACTACAGGTCAATTTTCATCCTCCCCCATAGCCAAAATTCTTGAAAAATGCATACTCAGACAAGTCCTTAACTAACTGCTAAGTAATAATCTCCTATCTGCATCTCAGCATGGCTTCAGACCAAACACAGTACCTTGCCAGCTTTACAAACTCAATCAATCATCTTAGAAATGATAAGCAGCTTGTCTCTGCCAGCTTTGTTGATATATCTAAGGCGGTTGATACAGTGTCATTCCAAAAGCTGCTAAAACAACTAGTTACTTTAAATCTAACCCAGCCTGCCCTCCTCTGGTTTCTCAGCTACTTAACTGACTGCCAACATGCAGTTAAGTGGCAAACTGAACTATCCACCTTACTATCAGTCTCAGTAGGAGTACCCCAAGGCTCAATTATTGGTCCACTGCTTTTCACCATATTCATCAATAGGTTCAGCACAGCCACCCAGCATGTAACTATCATTTAATACGCTGACAACTCCTCCCTCATATGCTCAGCTCCCTCCCTACCAGAACTCCTACAAGCAACCCAACAATCTTTCCAGAACATTGAAGAATATCTCTGACTCTCAACTTACACTCCATGCAAATAAAACAAAGCTTATGTTCTTCACTAATAGTAAAACACCTGATAACTACACCCCTTTCACCATCTACTTAACCAATAAAACTAAAGTAGAACCTGCCTAGCACACCAAACTCCTTGGAGTTGCAATAGACAACAACTTAAAATTTGACAAGCACCTCTCTCTACCTATCAAAAAGGTCCACATTAAGTTTGGTTCGCTGTTTAGAATGAAGCCTTAACTAATCGATGCCACTAGCTGTTCCATAGCAAGGACACATCTACTCTCTACCCTCCTTTATGTCTCACCAATATTCACTAACGTCAGAAAATCTGACTTAAACAAGCTGGAGTGCTGTTATAACAAAATTGCAAACATTTGCTACTAATCTCCCTCACAGATCACATCACTGCACAGCACTTCATAAACTAAATTGGATCGAACTACCTCATCTCCTAACTCTCATGCAACTAACATTCGTTCATCGTATCTTATACCATCCAGACTACTGTCCATTACTTAATAACGTAGTTCAGCCCTGCTCAAACAACAGAACACTTAGATCCTCCAAGAAATTACTACTTATAGTAACTAAACCTAATAACTGTCATGGCAATTCTCTGTTCTTTTACCAAATATCCATGTCCTGGAATTCCATACCTCTGATGATACTAAATACTAGCAATACATCCAAATTTAAAATACTGCTTAAGGAGCACTTAGCTAACACTTGGCTCTGCTCCTGCACTAACCCAGGCTGATCTATTCTGTTCATCCCTTTTCTTTCAACCATAATTATCGTTTATCTTTTCATATTCTAAGCTGCTTTTTCAGTGCCCACTAAATTTCAACTTCTCTCTACCTAGTGCTAATTTATTACTCTTTTAATCACTTTATACCTATCTCAAGTCTTTTAAATGCATCATCTTTCCCTCCATATCAACTCACTTCCACACTGCCTTGCTGTCACTGTTTTAAGTATATGTGCCACTAACATATCATCTATGTTTTTCTTGCCTTCTATACAATGCATGCTTTTAATAATATTTTTCTCCAATACCATTACATTTCACCTAAAAATCTACCATTTCCCTATGATAGCACAATCTACTTTTATTTGTCAGAATGCTAATTAGCAATGTTTTTTTTCTACTCGGAATATTATTACTCTATATTGTATGTTTTGTTAGGCATCTCTTTATTTTGTCAAATAGTTTTTTAGCTTACTTACTGTTGTATTTCTTGTATTATCCTGTAATGTGTTTTCTTATATTGTATTGTAAAATCGTTATGTGTTCCTGGTATTGTACTGTAATATTGTTATTTGTTTCTGGTATTGTATTGCATGAATTTACATGTAATGTTTTTTGTAAAGGAGCTTTTCTTCCCAGGTCTCTTCTGAAAATGGGCCGCTGGTCCAGTCAGACATCCCTGGTTAACAAATGGAAAATAAATTTAAATAAATAAATAAATGATGTGAGGGCCTTAACCCTTCCCCCACCGTAGGGACTGCAGTGAGGGTTATCCCAATACCAAAAAAAACGTATTTTTTTGTCCACCTGAAGCTTAGACCAGATTGTTTCATCTGATTATAGCTTCAACTGGTGTTAACCTGATGTCACATAGTTGAATTAACAGTGATGGTTTTACATTCATAACTAAAACTTCCATAGTAGCATGAGCACATAGGTCCTTTGCAAACTAATGTAGTACTAACACTGAAATATCAACTGACATGACATATGTTCTTGACGGGCAGCCTTGGAAAGTTTAAAGTGTTCCAGAAAGAATTGGCTGCCATAGTTGCAATTTTCACAATTGAATTAAGCAAGAATTGATGAAAGCTTGGAGATTTATGTAGCCATCTAAAATACCCAAAGGCTAATGTCCCAGCCCCGAATATGCAGTACATAAAAAAATTACTATGCACTATAAACACAGAGACAATAGCATTCTTGCATGTTCTTGTTAACTCATTTAATTGGAGATCACTATAGCCCAAAGTCATGCAATGCAATCAAGAAAATTAAAACAAATGCTTTTAAGAACCCTTTCCAAATATTAGAAGAGCAACACTTAAATGGCATGAAGATGGTTCAAAATAATTACCATTTTTTGCAAATTTATGATGTCCTGAACTTTGCAGACTTTATATGCTGCTTTAGTGAGAGTTTGTTGATTGATCTCAGACAGCCTTTATACTGACTCCCACCAAATGATACCTAGCACCTTCTCAATGGACAGACACCAAAAATTTAGATTTCAGGTACAGAATCTGAAGGAATTTTCTCAGCTGCTGACAGTCATGTAGTAAGTGCCCAAATATTGTCCTGATGACAAACTACTGAAATGACATATATACATTTAAGTAATGGTCCACAGCACCATGTTTGCCCTCCAGTCAGTTTGGCAAGGAATCTTTCCTGATTTATTTAATAAGATAGTGTTTCATCAGTGGAGTGTTTTTGTACCTCATTTGTGTGCTGGCCTGTCTGCCCATCAGCGTCTCTAAGTCAACTCCCAATGTTTTTTTTTCCTTTGTGCCTCTGGTGCTACTCCATTAGGTCTAAGATTGCTCCACTGGTGAATTGAGAAGAGGAAGAATTTGGACCAGAGCACCTGGCAGCAGCGGCAGCATCACCTACTGTTCTGCACACTTGGAGATTTTGTTTTGTTTGTCCCATGTGAGTGGACCGCTTAATGTTACATGACTGCTCATAGCATTACTTAACTGCAGCCCAACTCCTAGGCTGACTTTTAGTGGTAATCTGCTGCATGATTATGGCACTGTGTCCATCACTAATACCATATCAGATTGCCAGCAGCATCTCCTCCCGCCATCCCTACTAGGATGGGTGAGCTGAAAAACAGCCACTTCTTTTTAACCCCCCACCTGGCTTTTTCAGCACCCAGGAGACTAATCTAACCCCAGTAATCCTGGTTACACTCTGGGCAGTATCCCTGTATACCATGGAGTTAGAATCAGTGTGACTTTTATGTGATAAGACCTGTACCTTATTATTTGTATGTATATAATGGGCATACAAAAATAACCTGTCATAAAAATCAGTACAAAAGTGTCACATGATGTAATTAGACTTGTGTAGGTTTATCTGAGATGGTCTAAAAATATTTCTGCACTGAACACAAGGCTGTTCCTCCTCTGTATACTTTCACATACCCTTCATCAGCCGATTTATATGACAATGAATGCCAGAACAACAGATACAGTTAAATAAAAAGAAATAAAACCTTCAGAAATTTTGTTCAACAGAACGATGTAGCTTGATTGTTTTCATATGTTCAGTTTCTGTTTTCAGCGTTATTTGCAGAAGAGCATGCCCCTGCACCCCTTGCATTGGAGACTTCACTCACTCACCCCCTACTAATAACTGTACGGTTACACAGCTACAGAGAAAGGGTGAATACCACCTAAACTGAAAGCCCACCTAACTCCAGCAGCAACAGACTCCAATCTAAAATCGGTCAAAACAGAACTGCAGCAAGAGTTCAGCATATCTTAAAACCTGTCACATATATCAGGACTGTGATTGAAGTCTCACAAAAAATGATTTTTTTTCTTACAAAAAAGCTTAACTATACCATTCACCGTAACTATTAGATTTAATGGTAACTTCATAAAAATGCCTTGTACTTAACAGGCTAAATATGTGCCATTAGGAACACCCTAGTGCTCTCAATAATTACCATACATTGTATTTAGAGCTTTGCATCTCACTTCATTTTAATGAACTGACAACAGGCGTTCAGTGGCGATGGACTTTTTTGGCAAGCATCTCTTTTAGAAGAGTAAATCTCAGATCTTGTTGTTCTTGTAGATATATCCTGTACTGCTTAGCTTAACGTGTCAAAATTCTTGACAATACAAAAAGTACTCGTGACACTGAATCAAAGTATAACTGCAGTGGTGTGCGTCATTTATTTCAGTAAACTGTCATAATTCAAGTGACAATGTTTCTTCTGGGATAGTTTATCTGTGATTAATCATTCCATCAAAATAATCCTGAATTTCAGCATGTGGTTTAGCAAAAATATTTAAAGTATCAAGATAAGCTGAGTCACAACGAACCTGAACGTGAGCTGTAAATCAGACAATCCTCTCAAATTTCCCTCCTTCTGACCTTAATGTACTTCCAAGAAAACAATCAGTCCTTCTAAGCATGCTGTGTGATTGTGAAATGTCAGAAATGTGGCAAATAAAATGCCTCATAACATATGACAATATCATATTTTTGTAAGAAGCACTGTGGTTGTTGAGTAATTTATGTAGATTTTTCTTGCTAAGCAGCACTCTTAACTTTATATTAGGATAAACATTCCACCTATTTTTGCTTGGACATATTTCCTACACAAATACAATTATGATGCTCTTATAGGCTCAGTATGAGTTTGCTCATATCACATTTGAGTCAATTTAATCACTCAAGTTGATATTTGCTTGTGATGTATCGCTCGCATCGTACAGGAGCGGCTTGCTGATCCTTGAAGTGAATCACTTCTCTGTTCTGATGTTACAGCCTTCTGGAGAAAGAGTGAGAGAGATTTTTATTCCTATGTTCATGATTTCTCTGTCTGTGACAAGCAGTGACCTTGGAGTGAAAATAATAAAGTAAGGATGTTTATTCTCCCATGTGGTGTGGGTATAGGGACTTGCATTCTTGCAAACCATGCTAATTGTATTGTAGTACATTTATTTTGTTACAAGCACAATTACAACCACAATTATGTGCATTTCATGAACTAATGTATATGGGCTGCCAGTTAGGAGCAGTTTCTGACAGGTAATTGCGTTTAAAGATATATTGTGCTGAGGAATGGTAGTGAAACCTGGTCTTGCCCCCAAGTGAAAGTGTTATATTTTTAGTTGTTTGCTTTCATCTAAGGGTGCTCAGTGGGTTTGGTGGAACCCATTAGAGTCAATGATTCTAGGATCAATGAGTTTTAGTGATGATATAGTTGGGTCCATTTTATTATTATAGCTTTAAAAAACAGCTTATGACTAGATGGCCAGTCAGATAAAACTGGAAGCAACTATCTGCCATTACAATTCTCAACCTCAATTTCTGAGAGGGCAAATTAGATTATTGCTCTGGGATTAACAAGGAGATTTATTCTATAGAAGATCAGGGATGGAATGTGGGCTGATGCTGCTCCGTGCTCAGCTATGATGCCTGCAGTGCAGAAGTGTGCAGCTGCGATGCCTGCAGAGCAGCAGGGAACCTGGGACAGTTTCACTGACTCGTGTTTAGTAAAAAAAATAATTTCTAGGCATTTGCAGCTATACAAGGCACTGCTAACCTCCATTGTGTAGTGTGCAGCTATGTGCAAACAAGAAGCTTATATACAGTCGAAATTAAACAGTTTTAAACTAGTCTGCTAATAGGAAATCACACAATGATCCTTCCTCCAGAAATCCCCAGTTCAGACAAGACTATATCCACACTGTTCTGCCACAAGGGTGCAGGGAAGCCCTTCTTCATGTAAAATGGCTGGATTTGAGTTCAAGTGTATGAAAAACAGGCTAGATTCAGCAAGTCTGGATCTAGTCTAGGTTAATTAAGCTATATTTCAGTGCAATACAAGTGCAGGTAATAAGCAGGCACATACAGTAAAAACGGTCAAAAAGGCACAAATTAATGTAGTGAACAGTAAAATACAAATGAAAAAGTGCAGATTAAACTCAAAATAAGCTTAATTTCTTGTTCTTCACTTTGAATGGCTTGGATTCATACAGAAGCACTCTGGACCTCTGGCAAAGGACACCGAAAGCAGAACAGCTCCGGTTAATTAAAAAATAGTACCAGGCTAACTGTTCTTGTGGATCATTCTAAGCCTAGCCAATTACTCCATTTTAGAATCAAACTTTGCCCCTTGTGCCTATAAGACGAACCTATGCCAACCTCCCACCAGCATGTGTCATGGCCTGAAATTCAAAAGGCTGCCCGTTTGTTCCAAGATACACTCTATACCTAGTTTGCAAGGAAGCAAACTCTGTCCCTAAATATAAGAAGTAATATTATGCACCAAGGGTTAGACTGTGAAACACTGGTGCTGCAGGTTGCAAAACTAGGTAAGACAGGAAGAACTTCGGTTAAAAACTCCATCTAATTTTACATATAGCCACATTTTGCAGGAATGTTGTGATTATTAAATATTTTTAAAGTATTTTATTATCCAGTTTACCCAATAATAACTTCACAATTCCATGTCTGGCATGTACAGGATTATAGTATTAATTGTACTCTGTCTCTTTTATGAGACACAATTTCAAGTCTGGCATGTACAGGATCATAGTATTAATAATTAGGTATGCGGAAGTGATGTCAATAGAGTTCAAACTATTTAAATGTCTGTAAAATGAGTTTGCTTGTGTGGCCTGAAGAAGCCTTTATGGTGAAAGCGCTTGCCTTATGTCTCAGCTAATAAAGTAGATGCTACGCTATCGAATGGATTATTTATTTCTGGATTTTTAACCGTGGTGGACCGGAGATTGCTGTATGAGCCGTGTTTGGTGGAACGTGGCTTGTGTTGCTGTTTTACCATTAGTGTCTTGAGCATATTGCCCTGCCAATCTCCTGCTGTTTTACAATAGTATTAATAGTGTTCTGTCTGTTTTCTGAGAAGGTGTTATGCTTTGATTCTGACAAGTTGTTTGCAAATGAGGACATGCTATGCCCTAGGGTAATGCAAGCTAAGAAATTTTCCTTGACGTCAAGTTGCTTGTATGAACAAATTAATTTCTGCTGATGTTCCTGCCCTAATCCCATCCATACATATAAGTTGTCCTTTTCCAAGGAAAGTAGCATGTGACAGTTTAGTACCAGGAACTACTGATCTGTTCCCACAATTTTCAACTTTCCAACATTAGTTGAATCGTCTTCTTCAACACTTACTGGGATTATCAGGCAGTCAGTCGCATCTCCCTGATACCACTGAATGCCTGACTTAGTTCATAGACCAGGGGTAACTTCTGGATCAGCAGATGGCCATGAACAAGATAGCACCTCATTTTCCCCAGACTGGTGATCTGCACAAATTGTCTCTAACAGCATCATCCTTGCAAGCCTGGAGGATTTTATTATTCCTGATATAATCTTATTACTGCATTCTAGGCAAGCAAGACTACAACGGTATTGGTCAATGAACCATTAGGGATTCCGTGTACTGACCCTAGTAATAGTGCACAAACATGGTGCCTGGTGGGTGCTTGTCCCCATTCCATCATACTGCTTTGCTGTAATACCTGTCCTCCACAGGGTGTCAATATTGTAGAGGGTCAGGTTACACTCTGGATAGGAAAGCTGGTATTGGATATTCACTGCCAGCTTTCCTTTCTTATTCTACTAGTACCATGATTGCTACTCTGTGAGTTATCTGGACAATGGCAGGGCTTTACCCATCTACAGTATAGACCTAACAACAGCTTCCCACCATTTTGTAATTCTCAAATGTAGAGTAATTAAGTTGTATTTGTTCCAGTCAGAAAATAATACAGAAAAACTAAAAAGCTATAAATGTATTTCTGAAGAAATCAGATTATTCATTATCACTCTGAACTTTCACATTTCTGATACATTTCTATATATTATTATTTAGTCCAGAGGATTAAGGCTATTTGCTATTAAAAATATAGCATAGGGTTTGATACCCATAGCCCCCAATTTAGAGATGCTGAATATCATCACAGCAGCAAGTCTCTCCACTGCATATTTGTGATCAGTCACACTTGGCTAAGAGAATGGCATCATCTGTAAATAACAAAAATGCAGCCCTCACACAACAAAACTGGACTAGATTCTGTGCAACTCCATGGTGATACTTTAGTATTCCCATCCACAAAAATAAACAGGAAGGGAGGCAAGACTTTTGGCAGAGTTCACGATGAATGTGTGCAAGACTTGTGTCTGCATTCTTGTTGTCAGTCTTTAAATACAGAAACAGAATAGCTTGTAACATCAGCCCTGGGGACTGACACATAAAGAGTACATTGCCCATATAATCTGCCCTTCTTTCATTGATATTTTCAAATAATACAGAGGCTGACTGACTTTTAGAACGTCTCTACTTCACATATATTTAACCCTATGGGTAATTACTTGACGTGTTATCCAGGGGTGCACTGAGGAACCTATCCCAGCTTCCCAAATGCTACAGAGCGCTGTCTGCTTTAATGGCTTACTCAGAGTCACCTACTATGCAAATGGATCCCCAGGGAATCATATTCTGGATTACAGGAAAAAGATCATTTAGAGCTCATATCCTTAATGTTCAGCAGTAACAGCCCTTACCTTTGAGTGCCCCCATCGATCATTTAGGCTGCACACTGGCTCTAATAGAAGATTAAGAGATCTGTAGGGCCATACAATTTATATATGTTCTTAGCTACTACATAAATTGTCAGTGCTACCAAACAAAATGCCAACACTCCCCTCCTCATTTCCACAGAACTGCAAAATATCAGAGCCATCCAATGTTGAATTTTGTCTTGTCGTAATGCATCTTCTTTTGAATGCTCCTTTTTATATCTGCTCTGTTCCACTTAACTTTATCTGCCTGTGACAAATGTATCTATATTTCAAGGATCATAGGAGGTTACTAGGCTAATGACCCTGGGGCCCTTACAACAGTAGCCAAGGGTTTATCCCCCAAAAGCATCCTCATTTTGCGAAAGTTACCTCCCTATTTCGTCTGCCTCTCTCTGTTCTAATTAAAATCTGTCACTGTCCTACACTTCACAAAAACTGTATACCAGTACCAATCATTTTGGCATTCATTTGCAGTTTTCTTTAGATGGTATTTCATATATTTATCTATGTCTTTCACCCACTCTGTGAAAAATTGTCCTACCTTTGCACTAGTATCTCCACTATGTTTCTCTTCCTATTCTTGCTTACACTTTCATGAAATACATTAACCTCCTGAAGTTTGCAGATTCCCTTTTGGAATCCTAAGATTTCTGTCTTATTCTTAGCTCTTTACTACATAAAGATGTAGCTAGTAAAATACTTGTTAGACTTTATGGCACCAATTATATAAGTGTTGCACCATTTAACTAAATACTTAATTTCATTTTGAACTATAACGGTTTACTATTAATGTTAAAGAAAACCTACCTATACGTCTTGTAACTTGTAATTCATTGTTGTTTTTATTGTGGAGCTTTTCTCCCCAGGCCTCCGCTGAAAAAGGACCTGTGTCGAGTCGATTTTCCCGGTCAACAAATGTAAATAAATAATAAATAATAAATAAGTGTGTGTGCGTGTGTGTGTGTGTGTGTGTGTGTGTGTGTGTGTGTGTGTGTGTGTGTGTGTGTGTGTGTCTGCAGATAGTCTGTAGCACACAAAAGTCATTTCCTTTAGATTTACTTACCAAGGCTATCTGTACTGACTTTGCACTATTTAGAATAAGAAACCAAATATAGATGATAAATCAGTGGTCTGGAAAGACAAGGAGCCTCTGAAAGGAATGAAACAAGAAGGCGATGAATAAGCAAAAGAAATTAATCAAGTACATTGTGCAACGTTTGAGAAACTGACAGGACACGGCATTACCGGAGGCGAGTTTCATGAATTCTACAGATGAATTAGCAATTTCAAGAGTCCCTCTCACTCTAATCTTATTCACTGCTGTTGGTGGTCAGTATGACATCATATTACCAAGGCCCACCTCTTAAAGCAGTTAAACTTCATTTAGCCTCCTATTCACATCATTACATCCAGTACTTGTGTACTTCGTTACTTGCAGCTTTAAAACAAATATACAGCTTGCTCATAAAATCTACACTTAGTACCAGCATTTAGTACTGTTCTACAAAGTACTAGTAAATAAATAAGATAAGTCAGAATTTAATTAAAAACAAAAGTTATTACAAAACATACCCGGTTTAGTAGCTAACTGACAAAAGTAGAACTGTGTTTTAACTAGTAGTATACATTTCCATGATTTTCCTTTAGTTTAGATTAAATATAGATTAAATATAGAAGCGCTAAATGATTTACCTTTCATAGATCTGATTGATGACCATTATCTCAGGCAGTATAGAAATATACTGGTTATTGTGAAGACCAAAAAAATTAAAGACATATAGAGGCTAAATTCTGAGTTGCAGTCCCAACATGTGAGCATTAATGCCTACCCCCTTATGTTCAATGGTTCTGAAAATGAACCTGCAAAAGCTTGATCTATACAGTAAGACATCACAAACTTAAACCAGAACCTTGCATATGTAACACACAACATAGCCCTTCCAATGGCTATAACATGCTAAACAAATATAGTCCCATGATGTGACAGCAGGAAGTATCCTTAACTGAAAAATACCAGGGGTTACAACTGAACCAAGCCAGTCACAAATGTCAATAAGGTAGACAGTGTGGCCTGAAACCTCAAAAATATCCCAGTCACTGGTGATGCCTCTGTGACTAAAATGGATGCATACATCACTTACCTTTGAAAGGAATCTGTGAACGTGTCCTGCCTACCTGGGGCCAAAATTAGAGACACCTCATCCAGGTAAAAGAAGATTAATATAGGAATAACCCACACCTGGCTGTGGGTAATGCTGGATTTATCCATGGTTGGTGTGGTTTGGTCATGAGGGCGAAGCCCAAGTGGCCAAACAAAGCCAACCGTGGGTAAATCCGGCATTACCCACACCCAGAAGTTGGTTTTTGCTATTATACAATGACATTATTTAAGAAAAAAAATAATTACTTTTCTTAAATAATGGCATTGTATAATGCTTCCTTGCTGCCCTTCCATATTCTGCGGCAGTTCTGATGTATTGCGCATGCGTATGCCGACACAGTACATCAGAACTGTGGGCAAAAGCAACGGAGAAAGCAAGATCTCCGTTGCTTTTTACTAACTGTTTTGCTTTGTTAAATGGGTTTAAGATAGCGAGACAGCTTTAAAAAAAGCAACGCAGAATCGCTGTTGCTTTTTTTAAAGCTGTCTCGCTATGTTAAACCCATTTAACATAGCGAGACAGTTTTGGAAAAAGCAACGGAGAAAGCAAGATCTCCGTTGCTTTTTACAAACTGTCTCACTATTTTAAAGGAGTTTAACATAGCGAGATAGCTTTAAAGAAAGCAACAGAGAATCTCTGTTGCTTTTTTTAAAGCTGTCTCACTATGTTAAACTCGTTTAACATAGAGAGACAGTGTGAAGCAACAGAGATCTTGTATTATCCGTTGCTGAAAAAAAAGAGTTATAGTAATGGAAAAAGTCCGGGCGACCGGACCTTTTTCCATTACTATAACTCTGATTTACAACGTGCACGCTGACCAATCAGCGTGCACGTTTTTGAATATTAATGGGGGGGTCATTGTATAATGGTAATTTTGATATGGTTATTTCTCACACTGGTTTGGAAAGGCTGTCCATATCTTCCATATTTGCTGTGCAATAGGATATGGTGCCATTACCAAACGTCCTAGAAATATATGGTAAAAACTCATCTGTTTAGTGAAACCTTTCCATCAGCTCATATAGCATCTGTATATAAAAATACGTTTAGATTTAGTCGGTGGCTAAGGACATGAAGTCTCAGAGAGAATTCAGTGTCTATTAATCTGAAAGTTGACATGCTACCAGCTGGAGTGCTTTGCACCTGACTGACTTCACTTACCTTGATGGAGAATACATTTACTAAGCAGGATATTTTCCATCCCAAATATGTCTTTTAGACTGCTTCAAATTCCAAAAAGAATATAAAAAAAAAAATACATGAAAGCAGTGATGAAGGTAAATTTTCTTAGTGCCAGAAGTCTCAATGCAGTAAATTCTCAGTTAACCAGAACTCAAGCAACCACAAAAAATATCGAAGAAATACAGTACAATTTTCTTGTGTTGCACTTTCTGAATCCCCCCCCCCCCCGCAGAAACATACCTTATGTTTTCAGAGTTTGAGTTTTAAAAAGGAAGATAGGAATAAATTTCCTCTCTCCCCAACTTGAGAACAAGTCAAACCAAATAAATAGTATAGGGTACAGTATTAGTCAGGTCTGTTTTTTATAGTATGAGCTCTGTCATTGATGTAGTAAATTACTTGATATCAAATAATTTTACCCAAATATTAATCAGATATGCTAATCAAAACAAATTAGAATAAATAGTATGAAATCAGTCGAGATGTGTCATATCTGAGATGCCATGTTGAAAAAGCTATCATCTTTCTAGTACCAAATAATTATACAGGTACATAATTATACAAGTCAGGTACATAACAAAAGGGGTGTTGTGCTGAATGATTGGTCTGATGAGGGCTGAATACAGTGGAATAATGACATCCTTGAATTTAGATCCCATACTATTGCATATAAGTTTGAACATAGAATAATTTCCTTACTACCATAGACACATGATGGGCAAAGACCAGGTTACTGTCTACATGCATTCCCAAATCCCTGACGATTGGATCTACCCTGAGAGGTATATTATCAATGTGTTAGTTTCCATCGGTACAGCCTTCTCCCAAAGGATGCTATTATGCATTTCACGGCAGTGAGATTTAGACCATGGCTCTGGCACCCAGTTACTGGTCTTAGTTAGACCTTCTTGGAGGGTATTTGTGTCATTTGGAAATTTTATGACTTCATCTAGACTGCAGTCCTATGTAGACTTCGTCAAACACAGGCCCTTCATGTTGGTCTTGGCTTCATAGAAGTCGATGCCAAAAAGGATCAGCGTAAGCATCTAAAAGTGAAGAATTTTCCTGTCTTTGAGCCAGCTGGCTATTCATTGGGTGACTTAGGGGTTTATATCTAACTTAATGAGTTTCTGTACAATGCCCAAGTGGGCTATTGTGTTGAATGGTTTGCCAAGTCAAGCTTGGCAGTATGCAATGTTTTGCCCTTGTCCAGTGCTTTTGATGACTTCTTGATATCCACCAGGTTCAGTGGGCATCAACTGCCCTTGAAGAAACCAAACTGAGCTGGATCCAGGGGCAGAATGTTTTTTATGTCATTGTTTATAATTTCCATGATAATTATTGACATGACTTTGCATATGAGACTAATGCAAATTATGTATCTGTAGTTACCTGGGTCCACTGATGCCCTACCCTTGTGCAAAGGGATGATAGTTGCAATACTCCATTCAGAAAGGAAAGAAAGGAAAGAAATTGAAAACGTTTTTTAGCTCAGTATAATATTCCTAACAGTGGGTTATTTTAATTGTGCATTGAATGTGCAGATCAAATTCAAGGATCTCATCTCTTATAGTTTAATGTATAGATCCGCATCTATTACTTTACTATCAAAGGAGGCATTTTTAAAGTTGGCTTTGTCTTGTTGGTGTTATTTATGGAAGAAAAGGAGTAACTTAGTTTTTGGGAGATTTAACAGTAGTTGTGCATTGTGGAGCCAATATTTCATGGCGATAAAAGCTTCTCGTGTTTCTTATTGAAGATGGCTTTGACTGGCTGCTGAGCAAATAAGGACTGAATCATTCAAACATTGGTTTAAGGAGACTTGTAAGGAGACATACAGATTGTTAAGGAAAACATTAAAGAGGAGAGTGCCAAGAATAGAGCTTTGAGGTAACATGATAATAACTAGCAAGAAAGTTCACCAAGGTGGTCTGCAAAAATAAACACTTAGTACAGTGGAAACAACCTTACCTTTTAACGGTGCTAGATTTAACAAAAAATATATTTAATGTCAATATGAATGTTCCAGTTATAAATATAAACATCTATGGACACTGGAAATCAATAGCTGAAACTTTGTTCAGTGTGTATCTACAAAAATCAGAAAAGCATATTCTGTACCACTTTCCCTGTAGGCCATCAAATATTTGCACTATAAGTCTGTATTCACTCATCTTTGAATATCAAAAAATATAATTCAAAAATATAAAATTAGAGCATTTTATTAAAGGCTGAGCCCTGCACATCCTATGTGGGGGTCTGCCCCAGTTCTATGTTATTTCCTAACAACAAAGTCACACTTCATTGGGAGGATGTGAAAAGTACCACATTGCCAGGGGGAGCTAAACAAGTGCATGCTGTGTCAATTATCCATGATCAAATGAAATTGCCTTAAAGCTAGTCAAGTGAGAATGCCTTAACCAAGTGTAGGCATGAGCAATAGCTCATTTGTTTGTTAAGAGCATGCCTAGTCACATGATCATTGTACCACTTTATTACTCTTTGACCTGACAAGCTGTGCTCTACAGCTTTTGAACTAACCCCTTTGAAGCAACATGAAAAGGTACAAATATGCTTTAGTAGAAAGGGCTATTATTTGGAAAGACTTCAGAGATTTTCTCAGTGTTTTTTTCTTAGAGGTTGCATATAGATGACCATTGTCTTGTCTATAAAGTTGTGCATGCCTTGTCTGTAGGTCAGTATCTGATTTAGTTCTACTTGAAGTGCTATGCTTGGAATGTGCTGTTGAGGGAGCTAATGCCAGGCTAGGAAAAGTAATACTGAAAGTTAAGATCAATAGTAAAAAAAAAAAAAAAAAGTTGACATATACTTTGTGTAATTTCTTTTGTGATTATGGAATATGCTTTCCCTTAAAATTTGAACAAACCCATTATTAATCTCCTTTAAAATAATATCGATAGCTGTATGGGAAGTGTAAAATATCAGTACAGGGGTCTGTATATTGTGCTTCTTGATAGCCTGTAGACAGTAAGGATAATGATTAAACATACAAGTCTATGAATATGTTCATACATCTCTACAAAAATTTATTTTAAATGTTTATACTTCATACTATCTAATAGTACACCTCTGCAGTGAATTATGTAACAGGCAGGTAGCACTGAAAACATACCTTCTAGAAGCCCTTTGTGAAACCCAACAACTCTTCCAAAAATAAGTCAGCACCATATCCACCCAGTAGTTTTCCTTAGATGGCTAACACTGTTTGCCATCTAAAGTTGTTCATCCAGTCTTAAGGATTTTTGTTTATTTCCACTTCAAACCATATTACCAGGTAGGTAATTTTATTGTACATCTCCTCATTGTTTTACTAACCCTCCTCCCCCTTGAATCTCACTCAACACTTTGTGCACTAATTATTTCCTACAAATCCTGATGGATTAATGATGTCTACAGTGATTTCAAGGTGTACAATTTTCCTCGCAGTCTAATCAACTTGCTTAAATACAGCTGCACACATAATGTCTTGGCCATCCCACACATCATTCTTCCTGGTTGCATTATGTTTTGTTTAGATATGCTTGTATATTCATTTATCTGTCTGTATGTACATATGTACATATTCCTGCATTCCACACTGCTGTTTACCAAAGGGAAGTCAACTGAGGAGTAGATTCTCTGAATCTTCATTGAATCCTTTGGATTCCAAGATCTGCATGAGCACAGGGAAGCAGAGTCAGATCATGGTCAAAAGCAGGGTAATGAATTGGGATCCCCGTCCCCCACAGCCATACCACTAGTCCATTACTTGGTTCTGACCATAAAACACTGTTCAAACCTGTATATATATATATATATATATATATATATATATATATATATATATATTTTTTTTTTTTTTACTTTTATATTGATCACAAAGATTTAGATTTAATGTTAAAATGTTATTGCAAATGTTTCAGCAAAAACACTGACAAACATTTGCCAAACAAACCAACATAATGTCAAACTGAAAGCACTGTTAGCATGGGCAACAGCAAATGCCTCTTCCTTTGTAACTTACATTTATGGAAAAGGCATCTGGCAACCTGTTAAACAACAACACATTTGCTGGGACACATAACCAAACAGCATATACTTCATCACAATTAGTATCCATATGACAGACACAGGAATTCAAAACACAAATGTCCAATGCATTTGCTAACATCTTGGGATGGTCCACTCCTTTCAAGTGTCCCTTTTCAGGGCAGCCTAGGAGCACTATCTGGAGAAGTGATCTACTCAGAGTCACACAGCAGACAAAAGAAGGCTGAGGGAATCCAACCCTACACTAGAAAAGTAGCTTAGCCTTAATCATATACACAAGTACCACACAGACTGTTGTAACCCACCACAATGAATTTCACACCTGTGTGGCTGCCAATAACACGGTTAATTAAAATGTATTCACTAAAGTTCATTAAAGTAGTAACGTTAAACTCATAGTCATTATGCTGTCCAGTTTATTCACAGCCAAATATTAAACACACAGTCAACAGTAAACAAAACATGGAAACCAAGGATCTTACCCAAAGAACATGAATCACATGATGATGATGATCCTGTTTGCTGCTATAATTTCCTTCCTCTATACCATAACTACTGCAAGTTGCAAGAACCAGCTATTTATAAGCACACATACGCACACAAACACACCCATCATTACAGCCACTTGCATGACTGTATACCTCAGATATCTGCATAAGAATAAGTGCATGAATAAATCCATAAATAATTGGACAGAAATGTATCTCAGCTCACTGTTATCAAAACCATATAGTGGAACCCATTGCAACCCCATGTCATCTCAACTTTAGAGACAAAGACATTAAAATCAGGCATAGATTTTAAATGTTTCTCTTATGTACTAAGCTGCTATAATAAAAAGGGCTGTATTAACAAGCATTTTGTGAAGGATACAAAGTCTGAAACTCATGTCTGTTATTATTTAATACTACAGTATGCAACAATTTGCCAGAAATTGTACAAGACAAGAACAAAAATCTCTCTTAACATGTTTGCTTGAGAACTCTGGACAAAGACAAAAATAATGAGGGGGAAGGAGACTCAAAGTTAAATATTATTTTATTTTATCTGTTGTCAAACTAGGTAAACTTACTGCACAGTGTGTTTTTTCAGGGATGATCCAGGAGTACTTTCAGAATGATTTGCTCAAAGGCACATAGTAGGTAAATAGAGGTTATATGCTTTAGTACAGGAAGCAGTTTAACAAGACAACTCTAATAAACTTGAAATGTATTTTCTGAACAATAACAAGTATGAAACTCTAATGACTAGAATTATTGACCGACTGTTACCCTCAGTAATTTATTACAAAATGAAGGCAGTGAGGAAGGTCTGGTAGTTAGTGGAGTGGATTAAGGCTCTAAGCTTTAATGTTCTGCTTCCTGTAGTCAAGGGTACAGAGTTTGACTCTTTCTCCATTTGCCTACTGTGCAACGGTGTGACTCTGAGCAAGTGACTTTACCAAATCCTATGTACATTGTCTGGTTAACAAAAAAGGATAGAAACGTCATTAAAAAAGCTGAGTATATGTATTTTATAAGCAAGAGCAACTATGAAATCCTAATGACTGGTATTACTGAATGTAATCCCTAATGATTTGTCTGAAAAGGTGCTTTTGTTTTTCTGTAACAATCGTTCAGGGGGGACATATCCTGGCTGCAGTAATCCAGAGCAGATCTTGGCTGCAATGGCTGTTGTGGATGGAGGGCAGAAATTATTCTAGCTGGAAGGACCATCCTGGCTGCAGTGACCACTGTGGAGGGAGGGCAGAAATTGTCCTGGCTAACACACTCATACATGCACACACTCTCCAAGCAAACATCCATTCCTGTGCTATTGAAAAAGTTCACTCAGTGCTACCATCATGCACATCTCTTCTTGCACCGAGTTTGGACTGTTGTCTTTCCCTTCTTTATATTATCTTGTACTGATGTAAGATGGTGGAACATCACACACAGAGCACCAGAGCCATGCTGAAAGAGTTAGGAATGTTGCATACACAGAAGTAAGTTTTTTTTTTTTTTTTTTAAGGCTTGCAACCAGCCAGCACTGGACCCTGGGCTACTGTCTAGGTTGCCTTGTGCTGGGTCCATCCCTGCAAAGAAGGACCTCTCCATCTCCCCTTGTATTGGTACATGCCACATTGAACATGGAATTAAATCATTCTGAAGTTATGACATCTCAGGGCAAGTTATATTTGTGTTCATCTGCATTTTCTAGGATGGAAAGATTCAGCAAGGAAGACTAAGGGAATTTTTTTCCTTCAGTCAGCTATCATGCTGCCATGCATGTGGGACTGTGTAATTGTGCTGTTCACTTCTCTCTGTATGTATCTAATATAGGTTCATAGAACATTACTACAAGCCTAGCCATATTTATCCCAGGTTGCCCCAATTGTCAGTGGTTAAGTGAGTGAAGTTTGTAGAGGTAAGAGTCTATGGTAGTTAACACCGACTTCCTCTGTCCAAAATGGGCATGGGTGCCACCCCATGATTGAATTTGTTGTCACCCATCCATTGATCTAGGTTGTGTTTGAAGAGGGTGAGGGAGGGACTCTATTTCACATGAATTAGAAGCTTGTTCCATAGAAGTGTTAGTCTCTGGGAGATATACCTATATCTCCAGCATGACCTATTCAGTTAAGAGGCTAAGTTATGATCCGTGGAGTGAGTGACCCTTATGCACTTTGATTTATGAATGTGTAACATTTCCATCAGGGCCGGATCAGACACTGCCCAGTAAGCCAGGCACAGGTCACATCTTAGCAACCTGTAGGGAACAGAATACAGTGACAGGACTTTCAGTCTTTCCATGTAAAATTTGTTTTGAGTACCCTGTAATTTCTTGATGAGAAACTTCTGTGATCTCTCCAGGTATCTTGTAAGGTACATGTAAAAGGGAGCATTGGACTCAATTATTGGTCTGATGAGGGCTGAGTATAATGGAATTATAACATCTTTAGAGCTAGATGTGATGACCTTACTTAGAAGAAATGCCACATAGAATGCTCTCCTTACTACTTTGGAGATGTGATGGTCAGCATATAGATTACTATCAACCTGAGGACCCAGATCACGTACCATTGGGTCTGCTATTAGGGGGGTGCTGTCTATAATGTAATTAGCAGGGATGTCAGCTTTCCCAAAGGGAATAATATGAATATTTTGCATTTAGATCTAACCCAAGGCTTTGGCACCAGCCGTTTGTCCGCATGAACCCTGCCTGCAATATATTAACATTGTTGGGAGATGCAGTGACTGCTCTCAATTTGCTATCATCAGAGTATTTGGTCAGCCACAGGCTTTCCAAGTTTATCTGGACTTCTGAGAAATACATTCTGAACAGTAAGGGGCCCTGCATAGAACCCTGTGGTATAACACTGGTGACTGGTCTTTTACAGGAGGTGAAGCTCCCTACTTTGACAGTATGTGTCCTGCTGGTAAGCCAGTTGG
Source organism: Protopterus annectens (assembly GCF_019279795.1). Taxonomy (NCBI): domain Eukaryota; kingdom Metazoa; phylum Chordata; order Ceratodontiformes; family Protopteridae; genus Protopterus; species Protopterus annectens. The sequence continues at coordinate 318,864,526 of NC_056739.1, forward strand.
CTACCCATCTGGTAATATAGGGGTGAATGCACAATTGGGAGAGTTTCTCTATAATACCTGAGTGGGGGTTATGTCAAATGTGTTGGCTAAGTCAAGATAGGTGTATGCACTGTCTTTCTCTTGTCCAGGGCCTTGGTGACTTTCTCGAAGAAGTCAACTATGTTTAACAGGCATGATACCTTTAGCAAATCCGAACTGGGTTGGGTCTAGAGTATAGAGATTACCTATGTCTTTGTTAATAAGGTCCATAACGATTCTTTCCATGCCCTTGCAATATAAGGCTAATCAAACTTATAGGCCTATAATTCACAGGGTCGGTTGATGGACCCCTTCATACAGATGGGTTACTGTTGCTGTCCCCCATTCACTGAAACATAGCCAATTTGCAGGCTGTTGTTAAACAGGTATCCAAGTGGCTCTGCTAGGTCATTTTTCAAGTTGTTTAAATGGCAACCTGGGAGATGTTGTCCAGTCCAACTGATGCTGTGTTTTTGGCCTCAGACAACACCAAGATGACCTGCTCCCTTGAGATAATAGACTGAGGAATGGTGGAAGGTATATTTTGGAGGGGACGGGGGGTGACGTTTGCTCCAAATCTGTCAGCTAGCAGGTTGGCTATTACATCTGGTTGAGTATGGGTAATGCCATCCACGACCAGATCATCACATAGCTGGGTATTTCCTTTTAGATTTCAAACGTAGTTACAGAAACCTTGTGATTATCCTTAGCTAGGGATACTATTTTTGCTTCATAATTAACTTTGGAGGACTTGATAAGAGCACGATTTGTTTGTTTATGCTAGAGAGGGATTTCTTTCTCTGCTGAGCCAGTTTCCTCTTGTTCTTGGACATTAGTTTCTTTCTCTTGCTGTATAGCCTATTTCTACAAGGGGTTCATCAGGGTGACTAGTTTTTTGGTAAGAAATGGTTTTAATCCAGTGAGTTACTGCTGATTCTATACAACTGCATATGAGGTTATACAGGGCATTCATATACAACTCTTTATAAAGTGTTGGTAAAATTACATACAACAGTGTGATAAAAACTGGAATGAAAATATACAAAAATGATACGTTAAATATTTAGAATCAAAATCAGCAGAATGTATACACTGTTACAAATCATAATGTTAAAATTACAGTACAGTTACATGTCTCTCAGTAATATGATTCTATCAACCTATGCACATTTGTAATCTGCAATAAATCTCTAGTATTTGTCTGTTTCTAGGTAAGAAAAGCAAAACTAGGTTTTATATAAATTACGTGATGGACAGCTAGAGGATCACACTTTTTGGGTTTTCTTTAAATATTGTTGCCTGAAAGCTCTGACCTATTTTCATCTGAATCTGTGAGAGTTCACGGCAAGACTGATCATCACTGACAAGCAATATTAACTAGAACAGATCTTGCAGTATACCACATGCCATCTTCCAAAAAAGATCTCACATAATAATGCAAATATTGAACTGAAAACAGACATAGAATACAAGCAGTCTAGAAGCTTTAGCAATGCAGCATGACAAACCATTGGAATCAGACTGTTCCATTGGCTAGGCCTGCAAACTAAAAACGAGAGAATGAAATGTAACATAAATGAACAGCAATGTACAGTGACATACACACTTATTCACACACATATATTTTTATTTATTTATTTATTGTCATTTGTTGACTGGCTTGGTCCAGCTGAGCCAAAGGCCCGTTTTCAGTGGAGACCTGGGGAGAAAAGCTCCAGTTACAATTACAGCTATTCAAGACAAACATTTTTATCAGAGTTAGCATATAGCAAGAGAATTATACAGCAAAGTGAAATAATCAAATTAACAGTTATGTACAGGATTCATTCTGCAATATACAGTAGCAGTGAGTTAGTCTAAATGTAAGGTTGTATTTAGAGGAAGTGGGGTGTTGGTGTTTTGTAGTATGAGCAATATGGAGGGGATCTGGAAATGAGGAAAGAGAAGAATATGTGAGAAGAGAGTAGATTTTGTATGAAACTGAGGATAGAGAAAGATGTGAGAGAAGAGAGTAGATTTAGGAAGGGGGTAGCTAGAATCAAGTTGGAGTTTGACAGGGGCAGGACCAGGTGTTTAGAAGATAGTGTTTAAGTTCATGTTTGAACTGGGAGTGATGAGAGATGTTTCTTACATTATGTGGAAGGGAGTTCCAGAAGTGGACTATTGAGTATTTGTATAGTCACTTCCCTATATTTTTCTTGGGTTTGTAGATGTCCAGAAGATGTTTGTCAGATGTACGAAGCTGACGTTGGTGGATGTATAGTGCTACAATATTAGAGGTAGAGGGACAGGCAGTGGGGTTATACAGAACAGTGTGTGTTATATGCACCTGAGGAAGGAGCAGTTGTATGGGGAATTCAGGCCATTGCAAAGACATAAGGACAAGGCAGTGGTGGGATATATATGGGAGATTGGAGGTAAGCTTAGCTATTTTGTTGTAGGTTTTCTCTAGTTTGCTGAGAAGAGAAGACTGGAGGTTAGTAAGGACAGGAGCAGCATACAGAAGAGAGGGTAAAAGGAGAGATTTGGCTAGGGAAGGTTTGGAAGAGGGAGGAAGAAATCTATGATTATGGTACAGAAGGCCAAGTTTTTGGTGACTTTTCTTTATGCATTGATTGATATATACATCGAATTTTAGTTCATCTTCTATGGTGACACCTAGTAATTTAGTATGTGGTTCTGGTCTGATGATGGTATTGTTAAGGGAGGTGATGGAGAAAGAGGATTTATGTTGAGTTAGTGTTTTAGGAAGAACAAGCAGAAGTTTAGGTTTTGGGGATTTAAGATTAGTTGATTATCAGTGAGCCAGGTTTCAATGGAAGAGAAAGTGTTTTGGGTTAGAGAAAGGAGCTCAGGGATAGTGTGGGCAGTGATAATAAGGGTGGAATCATCAGCATATTGTAAGATTGTTGAGAGATTAGCAGCAGAGTTTAAGTTATTAGTGAAGATATTGAACAGGAGGGGACCCAAAATGGAGCCTTGGGGAACACCAGTGTAAACTGGCAGAAATGGGGTGGTGGCAGTTTGTCAGCATATAGATTGCAGTCTATTAGCTAAATAAATAGTGAACCAGGCTATAGAAGAGGTGGAGAGGTTAAGGTCAGAAAGTTTAGTCAAGAGTTTAGAGTGGAAGACCATATCAAAAGCCTTAGTGAGGTCAAGGAATAGACAAGAAAGAAGAAGGTTGTTGTCACGGTCTTCTGCTACAGTTTGGGTGAATGAGAGTAGAGCAGTAGATGTGCTGTGATGAGGTCTGAAGCCGTGTTGGGTGGAAGCTAATAGATTATTGACAATCAAGTGTTTGAGTATCTGAAAATGAACACAAATTTTTTGAGTATTTTGGAGAGTAGGAATAGTATAGCAATGGGACGATAGTTTGAGGGATCAGCGGCATTACCACCTTAATGGAGAGGAATTGTGTAAAAGGATTTCCATAAGTCGGCGGCAACAGACTCGGCAATGGAATGATAAATGAGGATAAAGACTGGGTAGCCAATAGAATTTGAAACAATTTTAAGGAACTGAGGGAGTAAATTGTCTACGGAGGGAGAGCAAGTTTGAGCTTATTTAATTGGGACTTGATAAATGCAGTGGAAGCGGGTTGTAATGAAAAGGTATCAGAGGAAGAAGGGGTGAGGGGTGAAAGCAGAGAAGAGGCTTTTGGTGTATGTTGAGTTAGGTTTTGGATTGTTTCTATGAAGTTATTGTTTAGTAGGGTAGCAGCTTCAATTGCAGTATTGAGGGGGAAGGGGTTTGGGGTGGGTGGGGTACTGGGTGGAGGACTGAGTTCATCGTGGACCAGAATTTCTTGGGATTGGTATGAGGGCTGAAGTGGTTGGAAATGAAAAATTATTTATCATTAATGATTAATGTTTTAAACTTGTTTCTGAGTTCTTTGTAGTGTTGGAGTAGGGGAGGGGGTTTATTTTTGAGCCAGGTTTTCCATGCAGTGTCCCTCTGGTGCATAATTGAGCAAGTTTGCTTGGTAAGCCAGGGGACACAGTTTGATTTTACTCTGATTTTTCTAGATGGGGCCATGGTGTTGAAAGCAGTTACAGCATCATTTAGGGGGAGCTTATAAAGAAAGTTCCAATTGATGTTGGACAGTGTGGAGTTAAACTTGTCTGGGTTGAAGTGGGTCAGATTGAGGCATACTCTGTAGAGGTGTTCTTTGGGTGATTGTTTAGAGTGCCTATGGACATAGGCTGGAGAGTGGTCACTGAGAGAGTTGGGAAGTATGCCAGGGTTCTGATAGATACATGGTTTGGATGTTAGGATCCAGTCTATAACAGATCCAGAGGTAGAGGTTTTGTTGGTTCTGGTAGGGGAGGATATGAATTGGTGGAAGCCATATAGATTGAGGCTATGAGTAGGGGAAGAGGAGGAAAGTGAAGCCCAATCAATGTTTGTCACCAAGTATAATGGTTTCATGGGTAACATTGTGGGAGAGCCAGGAGAGAAAGTTTTCAAGAATAGGAATGTTGTCACCAGGGAGGATATAGATGGAAACAATAGCACATTTTTATGGGGGTTAAGATGGCAGTCTACAATGAGGATTTTTGTAGGAGCAAAGCTGGGTAAGGGGGTTGAGAGTAGATAGTAAGTTGGTTGGAGTATAGTACGGCAACAACTCCACTTCTTTTATTATCTCTGTCTACACAATAGATGTTGTAGCCAGGGGGTAGGATTTGTGAGTTAGAGATGTGAGGCTTTAACCAGATAGAGTTAAGATATGAGGGAAGTTAAGTTGGATCCAAGAGTGCAATTCAGTTGTTTTGTTAACAATGCTTTAGATATTTAGGGAGAAGATGGTTAGTGACTTAGTTGGGGGAGAGGGGGGACTGGGGAAAAGACTGAGGGGGTGATGCAGAATGAGACTGTGTGAAAGAGGTAGAGGTGGTTGGTCCTAGATTGGGATGGATGTCACCATCCAACAGTAGAGTGTCAAGGAATGTAAGCAAGATGGAGTGAAGATTTACAGTACAGGGAGTTCTAGATATGAGATAAGTGGAGAGAGATTCATAAGGATAGAATTTGACTATAAAGAGGTTGGAGAGTAGGAGTGGAAATAGGTACGGGGAGATTAGTGGTGTATGAAGGTTATTGTTTGAGTAGTGATTGTAGGAGAGAGTAGGTTGTAATGTTAGGTAATGAAGTGATGCATGGTATGAGGTAGACCAGGCTAGTAGGAGGAAAAGGGGGGTGGTGAGATAGTGAGGGAATATTTTGAGGAATTGCAGGGTAACAGTTAGTGACTGACTGTAGAGATATTATATTTGTTTAGGTAGAGAGATGTGAAGTAATAGGTTGAATATGTAAGGAAAAGGTGGATTGGTTGAGACAGGCTGTAGGAGATGGTGTAGTGTAAAGTGTGGGGGGAAAGTGGCTAGTTAGAGGATAGGAGAAAAAGTGTGTCAGTTTGTGGCTTGGTCAATGTGTGGTGTAGAAGGAATTTAGAGAGTATAAATCTAAGGAGTCGGGGGGGGGGGGGTGAGTGGAAATGGGGGTAGGGTAGGGGAGTGGAGTGAGCCTGATCATAGCAAGGGCGGACAGAGCAGATTTCCCTGGCTGGGAGCATGAGAAGGTTCAGTAAAAGAAAAAAACAATCAGGTAAGATGGGGGACGAGTATGCTGGTAGAGGGGGACTCCAAGTGGTCCTAAGGCAGTGCAGGGGAAGGACAAGGTATGGGTCTGGCATTCCAAATAATAAAAGGAATAGCCTTGGGAAGGTGAGCACAGTTTTAGTTTAGAGGGCAAAGGCAGGAACAAATTGTGCAAGATGTTTCTATGTTTTAATGGCACAAATAGTTAGGCAGTAGAAACACAAAAGGGGGAATTACTGCTCCTGTATTACCTGTTATATTGTGTCTTTTCTGCACAAAAACTGGGTGCTATGAGCACAAGATGCAGTTTTGAGATAGCGTATGTGCTAACAGACAGTTGCTCCTGCAGATATAAGAGTAGGTGGGCTAGTGGCAGAAAGGGATTAAAAACAATAAAAAATAAATGAAAATATGGAAGGGTAAAAAGGTCAGAAAAAAATAATTTAAAAGCATTAGAAGATAAGAAAAATGGGTATGGGGGTCTCGGCTTGTGTGCAGGCTACTAACAATAGCCAACACTGTAGTAAATAACAACTAAGCTGATGCAATAGTAGGCAGACACCTACATTACAACTTTGCAAGGAAGCATGCCCTCTTCCTTTATTTATCTGTAAGTGTGGAGAGTATTCCATGGGGTTGCAGTCAACAGATGATAGAGCCGAGGTGGTTGAAAGGGCAGCAGAATAGGCACAACCTGGGAGTATGCTGCAAGAAAGATACAGAAAACAGTTTTAAAAGCCCGGTTAAGATACAAGGTGTGGAGTGTTTAGGCAGAGCTCAGTTAAGGAAAACCAACAGTAATTCAAAACGACTGACAGTTCATTTGGAGAAAGGAGGCAGTAGGGGGAAAGGGCAAATTGTGGAGAGAGAACCAGAACAGGGAGGGAGATATGTGGCCTGGGAGAGGCAGGCAGGGAAAGGATAGCAAAGTGAGTGAAGAGCCACGAGAGCACAGTGAGTAGGCTAGTGAGGGGGTAAGAGCTGAGATGAGTGAAAGATGGAGGGGAGAAGGCGGGTATATATAAGAGGTAGTGGGGAGAAATAATTAGATAGCTAAATAAAAACAAAAGAGTAAAAGCAGTTAAGGATAGGAGGTATCAGAGTGAGGGGGTTAGATAACTGAATATCAAACAATACAAATGATAACAATATATAGGCAGTACTTTTCAAAATGAAATACCGGGCAATATGCAAAGTTAAAGAAAAATCATGGCAATGCTTTGTAAACTGTAAGAAGACTATGCATCATCTATTATAAACTGTAATTTTATCTAGGTAGAGAGATGTGAGCAAAACAATTAATATAAAAATATATATATAAAAAACTTTTTAAAATAGGATAAGCGCTTTCATACACACAGGTAATTCATCAGATCCAATACAAAAAAATCTACACCAGAGTGCACTTTTTTAACTCAATGTCTAAGATCACGTGACTTTAGTATTGGCTGGCTTAATGGGGATGACATCATTTAACCCCTTACCTTCATTTGCCCTAAGTAAATGCAACAAGTTAATTTCTACACACTCTGTTTGTGTTGTGTGTTTGTGCTAGGCCCCTAAAATTATCAGGTTTCTAAATGCTCTGAGAAACATTTTACAGTGAACAAAAACCATGATTATGGAAAGAAATTCAGTCTTACTCTTCACTCTCACTCTTCAGCCTCACTCTTCAGCCTTACTCTTCAGTCTCACTCATCAGCCTCACTCTTCAGCCTTACTCTTCAGTCTCACTCATCAGCCTCACTTTTCAGTCTCACTCTTCAGCATTACTCTTCAGTCTCACTCATCAGCCTCACTTTTCAGTCTCATGCCTCAGTCTCACTCTTCAGTCTTACTCTTCAGTCTCACTCTTTAGCCTCACTCCTCAGTCTCTCTTCTCAGTCTCACTCCTCAGTCTCACTCTTCAGTCTCACTCCTCAGTCTTACTCTTCACTCTTACTCATCAGTCTCTCTCTTCAGCTCTGTTTTTTCCTGCATCCCTTCAACATACAGATTTTTTTTTAAACATTATGGAGCTAGGGGAAAGTGGGTTCCTATTAGCTTGTCAAACACTGAAAAGAGTGAATGGTCTTTGATCGACAGCTAATGTTCAAAACCACAAAATCTCAAATGGCCGGAACAGCGATTTTTTTCCCAGGGAAAAGAATCGCTGGGCCATTGTCGGGACTTTGTAGTTTCCTCCACTGTGGTGCGATGTCGGAGTTGGTATATTTAAATAGGGGGTGTGGGGGGCACAGCCCCCCATGTTTTTGTTTGTGGATTTGTTTTTATTTTTTTTTTTTTTTTTTTTTTGAGGGGGGAACAGCAATTTTGTTTTCCCTGGGGAAAAAAAATCGCTGTTCTGGCCATTTGAGTTTTTGTAGTTTTGAATATTAGCTGTCGATCAAAGAGCGTTTGCTGTTATGAGTTTTTGACAAGCTAATATGAACACGGGAAAGTAAATTTTCTAGCCAGGTCTTACTTAAGTTTTATGCAAGGGCAAGACAATGGAGAAATTCCTCTTAGAAACAGATCTAACCAGATACTCCACTGTTAAATAGGTTAATGAAATATTTGATCTGATTTCTAGAGGTCACAGAGCTCCTGAAATGAGGCCACCTCAAGTGAAAGGTCAAGCTGACCCTTCCTTATAGATGGCATTGTATCACATGTATACACAGTTAATGTTTCCATATTTTTTATGCAAGGCCACCCTGCTAATGAAAACCTGTCTTGGTCCCTTTATTGATTCGATTAAATAGTTTAGCATAACTTTATGTACTTTGTGAGCTCTCATACTCATTTACCATGAGAGTGCCTAAAATTGTTTTATTCTTTGCTAATGGGGAAGAATAGTGGTTTTAAATGTGACTCAGAAGCCTCAGTCTTTTTAAGACACTTGTTTAGAATTCTGTAGGAATCAAACTCATGAACTGTAGGATATGACTTATTTGTAACAAGCTACTGTACCTGCTAATTCCTTTCTGTTAAAGGTCCAATGACTTGACACTCCTTTCTAAGTGTAGTAAGATAGTGTCCTTGTTGGTTTGTATTCTACAATATTATGCATATGTAAAATGTATGTTGTGTATTAAGTTAGACATTATGCCATTACAGTATATATGAATAACTTTTGTTTTACTGTAACGAGGTCATGATTGAAAAATGGTCATTATTCTAGTTCACTTATTTGTAAAATAAAACTAAAACAAATAAATAAAATACAAAAAGCTAGACTGACAATAATTCAGAACAAAGTACATTTATGAAGATTATATAATCAGTAATTAAATTAAACAAGAAAAAGGTACAAATAAGAAAACATACCTCCCACACAACTACTACCATCCTGTTTGTCAGTATTATCAACCAGTAAAAAAAAATGGGCTTGAGGTGTGTGAGAAATAATAGCCTGGGCACTTATGTTTGTGCAAATTCAATGATTGTTAAGGAAAACACTGGAAAGTAGTAAATAATGGCAAAAAACTGGAACAGCCATTTCTAGAATTAAAAGCTCCCAGCTGATCTTTCATGATGTGTTTTGCATCCCAGATGTTTACCTGATATTGTTTAAATTTCAGTCCTGTGGAGTGTGAGTGTTCCTTGGAACTGCTCCCAATAACACATTTACATTTACATTTACAAAATAGCAAATTTATACAACCGATTATCGAATTATGACTTTTGCAACATGGGCATAATAATTTTCATTCTTGTAAATATTTATAGATGGCAAATCATGCAAAATAATTGCTGTGAGCTATTGTAATTGCTGTATTTTTTCATTAATGTCTAACAATGTAGTAACTCTTCTGTGTTAGTGTTGTTCTCCAGTAATAATTGCATTTTTTCAAAAATGATCTTGAAAAATTGTCAGACTTTACAGTGTATATCATATTCAGCAGCGCCAAGGTTGTCAATGAAAAGGGTCTGTTACCTAGTGCACCAAGCCATTTAACAAACAGAAATAATTAAATAAAGCCTATACATAGGCAATTAAAGGGTGTATATTTTTGTGAAACTGCCTAGGTTATTTCCATACATTTGAATACAGTATGCTTAGGAATGAAACAGACAAAAGAGGATTAATCTTTACTAGTGTTTCTGTATTAATAGTATATTTTGTTTGCTATCACTTTCTTTCCGACTAAAGTTACGGAATAACCAAATACTCCTCATTAGGAATGTGCAGCAGACATTATTTAAACATCTACCAGTAATAATGAAAGAGATGTTTCTAGAAATTCTGTACATTTTTAGCACAATTACTTCTAAAACAGAAGATAATAACTTGTGACAAGATGAACTGAAATGGGAAAGCAATGTAAAAGTAGCAGATGATGAACACAGCAGGCTACAAAAAGAAACATCAAGATATTATTGTAGTAGCCAGCTCTATCAGAGTATGAAAGTAAAAGCTGAGCTTTCATTGTACTTTAAACCTAAGAATGTTAGCCCTCTTTTCCAGAAAAAAGAGAGATTAAAACAGTGATAACATCGAAAAATGTTAAAAGCCTTGTATTAGCAATTCTCACTGTATAGTCTAAAATATCTACCAGGAAAAATATATAGAATTAAGTTTCCAGAAAACATTACATTGGATATATAAAGACTATTTGGTTGATGAACCTGTGGCTACTGGGAGAAAAAAACAGACACACAGCTTATGCTATGGTTTGTTGCCCCTATCCCTCTTAAGAACTGGCTTTTGTGTTATACATATCAGGCAACGAATGTGAGAAAAGATGAATAAAACGATCATAGCAAAGCTACCCATCCCTATACTTACCTGGCCATTTGACAGATGATGCAGAATCTTACTGCAAGTTTGATGACTCTGTGGTCAGACAAAAGAGCTTGCTAATATTAAAGAGGTTTAATTTTCATTTTTTTACTTTTGCAACCTCTTTTCTTTATTTTCTACAGAAAAACGGTGATTCATTTAGTTTGGTTTGTTCTAGAATATTAACTTTTGCTCTGTTTGTGTTTTAGTGCATGAATTACATACCCGATGCTAATGGTCCTTTTTTAAGAAAAGGGTTTTTTTTGTTTTTTTTGGGAGGGTGAATTTAATTTTAAGGGTTACTCTTAGAAATACTAACAAATGATTTTCAGGAAAAAATGTCCATTGTGACTCTTGAGTAGCCACCGAATGTTTATCACTTAATCAACATGTTTGCGTCTTTAATCTTCACATTTGAAATGCTTTCTATTGCTCGCTTTGGGTATTATATAAATATTTATCTTTATATGCACAACTTATATCTTAGCAAAAGGGATATAAATTATTTTTATCTGTTTTGGCAAGCTAGCAACCCAGCAACCCAATTTAAACATTCAAGCTCCCTTTATAGAGGAGACCTGGCAGCACAGAGACATTGTCTGACATATTTGGAGTCATGCAAGAAACAGCTGATGGGCTTCAGATTCAGGTACTCTTTTTCCCAATGCAACATCAGTTTACTTCTCATGCAATGAATATATATGAACTTTCACTTTTTAAACATGATTTTTAGTTAGGGAAAGTAAGTCAAAAAATTCCTCTAGGCATTCAGTAATAAAGAATGTATTTGGTTATAAGTAGTAACATCGTTATTAATTTATTATCATCCATAGCAGCTTCACTAAACTGTGTATATTATTCTATTTAAATGTCATTGATAAACTGAGATGAATCTTTTTTATGGCTAATAGAATACTTAAGGTGAGAGATCCATACTTACAGGTTCGTAGGTTCATAGCTTGGTACTAGGCTATCAGCCCTAGGGCCTATACAAGCCTAGCCATAACAATTCCCTGGCTATTTCTTCCCAGAATATTTACTTCCCTGGTCCCTTGTCTAGCAGGGTGACTGACATGATGCCCGGGGTGAAGAAGGCCAAAGAGGCGCTCAGCTTGACATGTATGGGCAGTCTATTCCAAAGTATGGGGAGTATCTTGGTCAGGAACCTATCCCTCCAGCATGTTTTGTTCGTTGTGATGACCAGGTTTGTATACCTGGCGCATGTGGCTTTGAGGTATTGGGATTTCTTTAAGTGTAGCATGTCCAACAGCACTGGGTTTGACATGGTCTTGTATGTTAAGCAGAGATCGCCTCTGAGTAGGCGATATGTGACAGAGTATAGCTGGAGTTGTTTTAGATGGTCAGCATAGTGCATCTGCTTTAGTCCTTTGATTATTTTAGTGAGGTGTTTCTGTGGCCTTTCCAGTTGTTGCAGATGTCTTGTGAGATACGTACCAAATGGGGCATTGTACTCTATAATGGGTATAATGAGGGATGAGTTCAGTGGGAGAATGACCTCCTTTTTTCTGGATGAAAAGCCCTTATTGATGAGGTGTGCCACATAGAAGGATTTCCAGACTGTTGTGACTATGTGATTATCGAAGGTGAGACCACTTTCCACCTGTGTCCCTAAGTCCCTTATCATGCTTTCAGTGTTTAGTGTACTGCCACTTATGTGGTAATTCATGGGTACATGTTTTTTTCCAAAGGAGATAACTATATATTTCTTGGGATTGAGCTTGACCCCATGGCTCTGGCACCAAGCATCTGTTTCTGGAAGGCCCTTTTGTAGAATATCCACATCATTTGAGGATTCAATAATGGCTCCCAGTTTGCAGTCATCTGCAAACTTTGTTAGCCAGAGTCCCTTAGTGCTGGCCTGTACTTCAAAGAAGTAGATGCCAAATAAGAACAGTCCCAGGACTGAACCCTGAGGTACTCCGCTTGTCATTTGTCTGGAGCTGGATTTTGAGTTAACTGTGGGTTCTGTCAGCAAGCCAGTTGGCAACCCATCAAGTGACGTAGGGATTAATGCCCAGCTTAGTAAGTTTATCTATGATTTCAGAGTGGGGGATGGTGTCGAAGGGCTTGGTGAGGTCCAGATAGACTGTGTGGACCACCTTACCCTTGTTTACAGCTCTGGAGACTGATTCAAAGAAGACAATCAGGTTGCGGAGACAAGAGTAGCCCTTTACAAAACCAAACTGGGTGGGGTTCAGAGTTTGAAAGTTGCCAATGCCTTTGTTTATAAGTTCCATGATAATGCGTTCCATGGCTTTGCTGATCAGGCTTATCAGACTAATGGGACGATAGTTCCTGGGATCCAAGGTGGATTCCCCCTTGTGGAGTGGGATAACTGTAGCTGTGTGCCACTCATTGGGCATGAAGCCTGAGGAGAGGTTATGATTAAACATGACATTTAGGTGAGGTGCCAGTTAATTTTGTAGTTCATGTAGTACACAGCCCTGGATGTTGTCTGGTCCCATGGATGCTGTATTCTTTGCTTTGGAGAGTGCGTTTTTTACCTGTGTGGCCATGATTACCAGTATCTGACAATCTTTTGGCATTGAGAGTGGCCCTTTAGGGGGTGAGAGGGGGGTGAAGTTGGCACTGAATCAATCTGCCAGGATATTGGCAATATCCTTGGGATCAGTATATTTAATGCCATTCTGTTGTAGTTCAGAGCAGATCTGAGCATTGCCATTTAGATTCTTGATATAACTATAGAATGCCTTGTGGTTTTCCTTGGAATCTTTAGCAATTTTATTTTCGTAACTAGCTTTGGAGGATTTTATGAGGGATCTCAGCTTCTTACTGAGGCTGGTTAGGAAGTTTTTTGCATCCTGGGATTTTCCTCTTTTCTGCAACAGTTTCTTCCTTCTGTTGTATAGTTTGTTTATGGCAGGGTCCACCAGATTGGGTTCCTTTTTTTTGGAAGAGGCTGTCTTGGTTCTGTTTGGAATGGCATGATTCATGCACAAGTGGATGTGCTCGTACAGTGCCTTAGTGTAGGATTCAGCAGTCGAACTTTCAGTTCCCGTCAGCTTGGGTGTCATGAAGTTTGGCACTTCTGACTTGAGTAGCATAAAGTTGGCTTTGGAGAAGTTTTTTATGGAGGTTTCCCTACTGGGAGGTGGGGGTGGGATGTGGACGTCAAGGGTGATTAGCTTATGGTCAGACCTGACCAATGAGGGGATGACCACTGGTGTGGATCATTGATCTTCCATGTTGGTAATGACCAGGTCTGGGATATTTGAGCCCCTGGTGGGACTTTGGATTAGTTGGTCCAGGGTGTTGGAATTTATGAATTCCAAGAACCGTTGGGCAAAGGTGTTGGTACCCGAGTAGTTTCCGGGTAGTTGAAATCACCTAGTATTAGGGTGTTTGGTTGTATCTTAATATTTTCTTGTATGTTTTCTAGTATGTTTAGAAAGCTGTAGTGAGAATCTTGGGGCATGGTGGGGGATCTGTAGCAAGCTACAATTTGGATTGCAGTCTTACCTAGTGTTAGTTGCACCTGTAGAATTTCAGATGCATTGTGTTATGCAACTAGCCTGGAGGTGTGAATATCCTTGGTAAATATGGGCACTCATCCACCTTTAGTGCTTCGGTCCTGGTTTGGTGGCCGAAAAGTGTGGTAAGAGTTGTAGCCTGGTATTGCAGGGGGTGCTCTCTGGAGCCTTGAACCAGGTCTCAGTTACTGCACAGATATCGATGTTCTCCATTTTTAGGAGTGCCTCGAGAGAGTGCATTTTGAGGTTTAGACTTCTAGCATTGAGCATTACCTTCAGATTTTCCATGCTTATATCTGTTACGGTAGTGGTTTTGTTCTTTGAGCCTTGCCTAAAAAAGGCACTGTAGGGGTGGCAAGAGCCTTAGCTTTCTTGAGAAGATCCTTTTTGCCACTTAGCCATTTGTTTTAATAGGAGTCAAATTAAAGTAAAGGAGACTACATTTTTCTTGCAAAATGAAAATAACTCTTCATGAATGAGGTTTCTTTTCAGAATTAATGGGTTCATAGGAAGTTAAAAGGCATGCAGTCCAGCAGACCATTGAGGGGGAAATTTCCAATTATCTGAATACACTGTATGGTTAAGTGAATTGTTCAAGGTCACATAAAAGGCCGAGGGAATCAAACTCCACACCACAGGAAGTGGCTCGCTAACAGCTCATACCTTTAATCCTCAAGTATGCTAAGCATACATGTCAAAACAGCTTTATTAATATATTTTTTTCTGCAATAAATAATTGGATTGTTCCACAGAATGCAAACAATGTATCTGTCTATGGTAATTCCATGTCACAATAAATAGCAAAGCAAGCCTTCATAATGATGACTGTGATGCATAACTCCTTCTGCCAAGGACAGGATCAGGCTGAAAAGTTGAAAGTCTTGCATCAGTTATTGATTTTTTTATAATGAGCAGTCTAAATTTTCATTTTGTTTTCATCCTCACCACAATGAAAAGATGCTGAGAAATGATATGACACTATCTCCATACGTCATACAGGTTGCATCCTATGAGCCTGTTAAGTGCATTTATAAAACAACCAGTTTTGTTGTTCTAGAATTAAAAACGCATGCACACAGCTATGTACAATGTATTGGTTGTCTGAAACATCCCTCTCGGGTATTTGCAACACCAGTTAGCAGTCCATCAGTTAGAAGGATAATCTTTTCTTCCATTTGACTACAGCACTAACAAATAAAATCACACTTATTGGGATGGAGCAGAACCTTTAATAAATAAAAAAATATATTAATCAGAAGAAGCATGGCAAATGCACAGAATGTATTCATCATTTTTGTTTTATGGCTTTTCCAAGTACCTGCCCCTAAAAAGTTCAAACAATGACCACTCAAACATGTTATGTTGGCGTTTTCCAGCTTTATTCTTATTAGTATTGATAGGGCTGTGACCCTGCTTACTAGGCATTAGTGGGGTTATAGGCTAGGTCTTTTCTAAACATCATGCATGATACCTTCTTAAGTACAGCCATCAAAGTGAATCCTAAAAAGATGTACCTGAATCCTTACAGCCAGTAATCTTGGGGAGAATTTTTCCTACCCAGCTATATGGTATTTTATACATTTTTCTCTACCCAATGCCAATAATCCAAATGTATCTATCACCACTGTCATGTTGATGAATGCCCATCTTAATAAACTAGTAAGTGCTGAATCCATTCACTCTTGATCAGTTTTTGAGTTTGTAGTAAGTCCTAACGTTTTGTCATCAGTGTTCCATGTGCTATACATTATTCAGTATTTCAATAACATGTGCGTAAATTAAGCTATATGATTTCATTAATGCCCCTTTGAAACACTTAGGTGCATATCCGTACAACTACTATTATGTCCACTGAAATTGATATTTCATTTCTAACATTTAAATATGAAGACAGCCATGCTCTGGTGGAACCCTCAAGACCTGTCACCTTAAGTTGATGTTCATCCTTTGGAATGCAAGCAGATCATGACACTTGATAGCAAAGCAGTTCCGCTGATTATAAATTAAGATGGTACTTATAAACGTTGAGAAAGAAAAGCAGCGTCAGAGCTCATGAAGTGTGTAGTGGTGCAGGAAGTCAGCTGTTGGATAATCTCTTTATTCAGCAAAGTTGAGAAAGTTATAAAGATAACTGATTTTCCTGTTTTGTAAATGCAGTATTATTGAATTCTGCAGAAATGTAAGTCCTTTTTTCTGAGTTTAACATATCTTATACATGAGTCAAGTTAATGATGTCAATCTCTTTTTTAACTTTTATTTTGTTTTAATTTGTTAATTGGATAGTGCTGTTAATGTAGGTTCACTGACAGGATGTAGTTTGGAAGTATATGACATGATGGTAAGGAGAAGCCTGGAAATCCTATGTACCCAGGAGATGAGACATAAGGGCACTTGGCTTGGGATGCATAGTCTACTACACAGGTGGAGAACAGGCTAGAAATGGTATGGGAATTGTCGTGAGGCAGAGGCTTCAAAAGACAGTGAGGAATGTCATCAGAATTAGTGACAGACTTCTGGCAATCAGACTCCAGTGTAATGATAATGTAGTATTCATAGTCTAGGCCTATTCCCCACACCAAGTTTGTGATAGTGAGGAAAAGAATGCAATCCTGCAGCAATTGCAGGACCTACAAGATAAAGCAGGCTGACATGAATTGGTGTTGATAATGGGTGACCTAAATGCATATAACAGGACAGACAAAACATGATATGAGAACTTCCTAGGTCTGGCAGGTAGACTTCTTCCTAGTAAGGAAAGGGCAGTGTGGCAGAATCAGCAACTGCAAATTCATCCCCAGTGAAATAGTTGGTCTACAGTATAAACCACTGGTTACCAGAATCAGCAAGCCGTGGTCAGAGAAGGCTTTTAGGTCAACAGAAACCAAGCTGAAGACCTGAAAGTTGACTTGGAGAGAAAGTGCAACAGTTCAAATAATGACTAAGGACTCTAGCATCTCAAGAAGAGGAGGAAACAGGTGGAGTTGAAGAAGAAAGGGAGCACTTCAAAACAGCATATGTGAGGACTACTGGACAGGTATGTGGTTGAGTTAGGTATGGAAATAAGCTAGATAAGCAAAGCTAGTAGTGAATGCATGAGTCCAGGAAGTCATCAAAAGAAAGGAGTGCAGGAAAAAGTGGGAGACAGAAAAGATGGACCAGGGTTAAAAAGAATATTAGTTGGCTAACAAAGATGCTAAGAGTGGAGTTGTCATAGCAAAGCACAGGGTATCAGAGGCACTCTATCAACTTCTTGAAAGTGACTCAGTAAATGCCACAAAGATACTGCATTAGGTTGCAAGGAAAAGATAGAGATAAAAAAAGAGTCAAAAACCTTTCATAAGGGATGCCAGCAACAACCTGTCCCCCAGTCCACAAGACATGAAAGACAGATGGATGGAGTACTTTTAGCAGCTTCTGGATGAAGAAAACACCAGAGAAGCTGTACTGACTCAAGTACAGCCTATAATGAGAGAAGAGGAGGAGCTCACCCTAGAAGAGGTAAGAAATGATTAAGATGTTGGATGACAATAGGGGAGAAATGGTTCCCAAAGGTACTCAGAGCAGCATGGAGAGAAAAGTGTATCCCAAGTAATTGGAGAGTAAGCATACTAGTGTCAGTGTACAAGAACAAAGGGAACATAAACAACTGTGGGCAGTATGGAGGTATCAAATACCTGGCACAAGACATGAAAGTTCTGGAAAGGGTGGTTGATAAATGAATACACAGAGTAATAGAAAGTAAGATGGGAGACAGCAATTTGAATTCAGATCAGGATGCAGCACAACTGACCTGACATTAGCATTGAAACAGATACTTTAAGAATAAGCTAGAGATGTGAAGAGAGTCCAGACGTCATTCCTAGAATTGGAGAAAGCATTTAACAAGGTCCCAAGAAAGCTTATTTGGGACGTCCTGTGGTAGTTTGAAGTTGCAGAAACATTGTACCCCAATGACTCAAGTACAAACAGTGTTTGGTCTCACAGAAGGTTTCCCAGTATGAGTGGTTGTACATCAGGTTTCAGCTCTGAGTGCACTGCTGTTCATACTGGCGATGGACTGCATTATCAAACAATTTGGAGAGGACAGATAATAAAGTTGCTGTATGCAGACAATGTAGCATTACAGGCAGACTCAGTAAGAATTTCAGCAAAGCACGTGGGTAAGCACAGATAAGACAGTGGTAATGCAAGCAAATTGTGGAAATCAGAAAAAGCTGAGAACTGAGGTAGAAGGGAAGAAAGTGGAAGAGGTTAGTAGCTTCAAGTATCTAGGAGGGGTGGTTGAGAAGAAAGGAACTCTGAATGAAGGGGTCAAAGCTAGAATCAGAGAGGGTGCAGCCAACTGGCATAGAGTCTAGGGTGCATTCTATGACAGAAGAATGCCAAGGAAAATGAAAAGTATGGTGTACAAGACAGTGGTGCAACCAGTACTACTGTATAGTACAGAAACTTGAACAGTAAAGCAAAGCAGATGAGGAAGCTAGAGGTGATGGAAATGAAGTGACTGAGAAGGATGGTAGAATGCACATTGTGAGAGACAAAGAAATGAGGACATAAGAGCAGAAGCCAATGTAGCTACAACTGCAGAAAAAAATCAAAGAAAACAGATTACGGAGGCTTGGACACACATGTAGAAAAGTGGCAGACAATCTGGTGAAGAAGATTTGAGACAGGAAGAAGGCAAGAGAAAACAAGGGCATCCAGCAAACAGATGGATGGATAATTTGACAGAAGACCTGTGATAGTCAAACAGGAGGGTCGAAGAAGGTATATATAATTGAATATAAATGGTGACCTTTGACAGGACAACCAGACTCCATGTAGAAAATGAGTGAAAAATGAGGCTGATGATGAACTGGGTAGGTGGGCTGGTACTGCCAATGCATGGACCACTGGCACAGATTTTGCATTTACATTTATTTTACATTCGTTGACCGGGTTAGTCCGACTGAGCTGAGTAGCCCAATATATATCTTGTCATTGGTTATACTCATTTTATCGAATCACAGCTGAATGCAGCGGTAGTGTAGTATCACAGTTATTGTATTTTATCATATAAATTGTTGTATGGTGGCTATTAGGAAATAGTGCTTTTCTCACTTCAGTCTCAGTTTTACTATATTTAGAGATGTGGTGGGGAGACTGCAAAGGGAAATGACTGGTTTTAAGTATGTGTAATTGTTTCTTTTTGCAGTCATGCTTAATTTGGGATCAGAAAGTGATAGTGTTATCACCAAACACTAATCATGATGTTAAGGTTTGTGTTTAGGAGTGCTGGAAAGGCATCCATGTTAAAAATACATGTTCATTTTAGTGCTATTTTGAAAGATCAAGACTCTGTAGGTTGGTTACAATTAGTTTAATCCTAACCAATTGTGGATTTGATTTAGTGATATACTCTCCCTATCAGATATATATTTTCTTTAGATTAAGGACAACAAACTGTCATTTGCTACTATAGATACTGAATATTAAGTGACACTGCAGTAGAATCTCTCTCTCTCTCTTTATATATATATATATATATATATATATATATATATATATATACATATATAGAGTTATACAGACACACACACACATAAAGAGAGAGAGAGCGCTATAAACTGTATATAAAGTGATATACACCTACAGACACCAGTCCAGAGCTGTTAAACTGCTAACAGTAACAAACAACATTAAAAAAGTAAGCCATTAATTGTAATATATAGACTTAAATACAATAGACATGGATTTAGATGCTAGCAATTTGATATTTATGAGTAGGACTGATTAAGATACAGCATATGTCACATTATAGTTAAGCATTATTCCTTCTTTCTTAATTATGACTGCTTTCTAGATGCTCACTTTGACACATACTTAAGAAAAAATTAAGTACTTTCATTTTTTTTTGTGCTGAGATATTGTGTTTACCACAGTAGATAGGTTTAATGAAGGTCTAAATAGTTAAGGGTCTTCCACATTATTTGCAAGAAGGAAGCATTAATCAAGATTCAGAAGTCTGAATGTTAAAGATGAGGATGGTAGAGCTTCCATAGGTGTAACTAGTTGGATGTGGCTACATTTCAACAGCAAGTTTCCTGTTAAATTCTGTCAGTTAAAAAACAATTTTATTTAAAAAGTATACATTTTTGATGTTCAGAAAATGCTGATTCATGTCTATGTGTTAGAAATGACATTGTTAAAACCTGCCAAGCACAGTTATTAAAAGGCCAGTTTGGAATGCACTACAAGGCCGGTGGTAATGTTTTCAGACTTGATTTCATTATTTCATTTCTGCAAGAATTCAGTCACACAGCCCAGCTGACATAATGGGACTGTAAGAAACAGAGTCCCTTAATATGTGAAATTTGTTCCAGTGAAATTACTGTGATTGTGAAATGAGCTGACATATCTATCAACCTTTGGTAAGCTTAATTTTGTTAAATGTGTTTTGTATAACAAAACTAAGAAATTATTCAAGTTTTATTTTAATTTTCTAGATCTATCAGAAAAGAAGATAGTCTATAAGAAAACATTGTTTGAGTGCATTGCAAACTGTACATTTTATGGAATTTGGAAGTAAAATATGGATCCCTCCAGGTATCCTGGGCATTTTAATTATTGAACCTTGGCTAAATTAGTACCCAGGTCCTTTCAATTTCTTGTATGATGTTTCCAAATATCACAATGGCTGTTTTTCTTGAACTTAAAGAATATTTTTTGAAAGGAAACAGTTCTAATGATGTTCAGAAATCCGTCCAAAACTGTTTTAACTATCTTTGAGGAAGTTTCTGAGCAGAACAGAGAAATGTAATCTGCATAAAGTATGACTTGTAGCTTTCCTCATCAAGCTTGTTAACGAACAATAACAAAATAGCCCTCAAAATTAACTCCTGGAGTACTACAACTTTACACATGTAAACATCTGAATAGTTCTCACCTGATATAATCTGAAAAACTTGTCCTGATAAGTAATTAGCAAAACATTTGACAATCACATCATCAAAATCATGTCAGCAAGGCATTTCATGTCAGTTAATAGGCTATTAGCATTTAAGTCAATTCTATTTCAATTTGCCTCTGACTGAATGGATAGCAGTTAGTGTATTGAAATTTGAATAGAAAACAAGTTAGCTGTGAAAGCAAATTGCTTCACTTGGATTCTAAAGTAGCCACAGTAAAACAAGTTTTTCCAAGAAGTTATATATTCATATTTAAGGTCATGTCCAATAGTTTGCTACCAACTAACGTGAATGGCCAGCAGAAGTATGGACTTTTAAGTAACCCTATGGTTGCCAAATGTACTGAAGTATAAATAAGACACACACACACACACACACACACACACACACACACACACACACACACACACACACACACACACACACACACACACACACACACCACAAAATGATTCACTAAGTGTTGTCTGGCTAAACAGCATGCAGGAAACATCCTCCACATCCAAGAATATTCATCACACTGAGTACCTCACAAGTCAAAGTCTTTGGCTAGCTCCCCAGGTACCTTTCTCAGCACTCTGTCTGAGTTTCAGTGCCTTCCAGTGCTCAGCTGTCCACAGTAACTGTACTTTAAATAACCAGTTCATCCAAGGTCATAAATACACACACACACACACACACACACATACACACACACACACGCACGCATGCACGCACTATTTATTTGCATTTTTTCCCAAGAAAGATCAACCTGCTCATGAAAGTCACCTTTTCAGTGGCAGCCCAAAGAGAATAGCTGCAAGTACATTTTTTAGAAAAAGTTCATTTAAATAACAGTTTTAAAAGTTGAGTACATGATCTTCAAGTGGGATGAGATCAGGAATAGATATTGGGGGCGTGGCCAAGATGCCAGTCTGATAGCAGCAGAAATCCATAGCTCTGCTTAGATTTTAATATCCTGACAGGAAATATACTTTAATTTTTAGAAAAATCTAACTAAAAGTATACTAAAAGTTAGATTAACATAGACTCATTATTTTCTAAAAATTAATACATACTCAAGAGAATTTTTTATTTATTCCTGTCAAGAAGTTTTCTACTGGAGATCTCAACATGAGCAACTCGAAGAACCAACACCAGGAGAGTGCAGTGAAGAATGAATTACATCTTATAATAACAAACATCCAAGAACTGTCACTAAAAATGGACAGATTCGGAAACAAAATGGATATTATCAAACAAGAATGCAGTAAACAACTGGAACTTCTAAATGGAATAGTAAAAAAACAATCTGAACAGATTCTTGTCTTAGAGGAAACAGTAACTGACCTAGATACTAGAGTGACAGAAAATGAACATCAGAATGAATTTCTTCTGAAACAAAACACTAGGCTGATTGAGAAACTGGAGGACCTTGAAAGTAGATCAAGGAGGAATAATATAAGAATATATGGAATTCCTGAGAAAGAAGAGGGTGCTAACATGATTCAGTTCCTGAATAAGTGGTTTTCATCAGCACTAAACATGCCTGAATCCCTCTCTTTTGGAATTGAGAGGGCTCATCGGTCCCTGGTAAATCCAGCTTAATCTCTGAGTTCATCTAACCCCAGGTCTATAATAGTTAGATTTCTTTCCTTGCAAGACAAGAACTTAGTGCTGAAATCAGCTTGGCCTAATTCCCTTATCAAGATGGGTGAAAAAGTTATTTGTTTTGACAACGACTACACTTCTACAGACATGTCCAGAAGAAAGGAGTGTGTTCCTGTAATTAAGTCCTTGAAAAAAGCCAATATTAAAGCTCAAATTCTTCTTCCTGCAAGAATAAAAATCACCTTGCCAGAAAGAGTGAAGATCTTTGATTCCCTACAAGAAGCAGTAGAGTTTATCCAAAAGAAGAAATACCGTCGGACATAGAAAAAAATGAATGGTCATCACAGAGTTTGAAGAGACAGGCAAAAAAAATGGATGGTCTGTGAAGGAAGGAGCAAACAAAACTAAGAAACTAAAGGACAAATGAATAAATTACTTCTAATTTTAAATGCTTTGTTTTATGAATCATGATATATTTGATTCTGGAAAGTTTCTATGCTGTAAGGTAATGTGAATCATCTTTATTATTAAATTTATTTTTTCCTTTATATATCTACTTCTTCTTCTAATTACATATAGTATTGAGTATTTAAATAACATTCTCTCTTTCTCTCTCTCTTCTTTCTTCCTATTCCTTTTTGTTACTAATGCTCCTTTTCTCTCTCTTCTCCATCATAAGTACTTTACATACATTTCCCTTTTAAATAACTACAAAGGATGTATGTCTTCTAATTCTTCAGTAATAGTATAATTTGACTTAATACCAAAGTGCATTTTTTCTAGTGGGTCAGTGGTGGGGTAACAAGGTGTTTCTGATTCGTGTTTCTAACTAGATGTTTTAGAATCTTTGTTCAGATACATATAAACATTAACAAAGTATATTAATGGTGTTTTATAGATAGTTAAATATAAGTTTCATATATATATATATATATATATCTCAGATCATCTTTTTACAGGAAACCTATCTATTAAAAAAAGATATACAAAAATACTCATTCAATGGCTATACCATTCTGGCTGATTCATGTTTTAAGACTAAGAGAAGGGACACTCATTCTATAGAAAAATACTTATACTATGCCAAGAATTATAGGTACAATTTCAGATAAAGATGGGATGACAAGCATGGTTATTTTGGAAATCAATAGGAAGATTTATACTTTGATTAATACATACTGGATATCAGGACTGAGTACTAAATATGTTGACAAATATCTGGACCTGATTACTTTAAATGCAAAAGGGGAAATTATAGCAACAGGTGATTTTTAATTGCCTATTATCAGGCAACAATACTTCTAAAAAATGGTAAAATAAAACTAACACCTCAAGCCAAAAAGTTAAATGACTTTACAAACCAGATGAACCTTAAAGATATACATGGTCTAAGAGAACATTATTCCTTATTCTATACTCACTATTCATATTGGTTTGGTACACAAACAAACATTGATAAGGTCTTTGTATTAAATAATATATACTCTAAAATAAGTGACGTATCTATAATGACTTGTCCACTTTCGGACCATAATGCTATAAACTTTACATTAACTATGCATACAGATGATTTAAGATTTCTACAGAGAATTCCTGCTTACATAACTAAGTTAAAAGACTTTAGGGAATGGATAATGAAAGAAACAGACATGTTTATGTAAACAAATGATAATGGTGAATGACTGATACTATAGTATGGGGCACCTTTAAAGTTTATATATATGGTAGAATAAAATCTTGGTACTTTAAAAAAAGGAGAGAGTGGGACAAAGAACTTTTAGAATTACAAAAAACATAAACAAGATAAAAATGGACACAAAACCAAACAACAAAGTAGCACATAATGAAATTACTAAGTTAAATCAAAAATACTTAGAAGTTCTGAATCATAAGGTAGCCATAAACCTGGAAAATTTGAAATTACAATCTTATGCTGTAAATCTCAAATATCTTCATAAAACAGCGGTAAGATCAAAAAAAAAAAATAGTGGTAAGATCTGAAAAAATAAACAATCAAAATCTTATATCTTATTAATGAGATTAAATATAAAAGTGATGGTTCAGGTAAGAGTACATCTGAATTAATGTGCATATTGGAAGTGCTCAAAAACTACTCTAAAGATATAAATAATAACACCACTTTTGAAGACAGATTATGTAATAAATACTTTTATTCAAGAAAATATGACTACTAAGGTGTCAATGCAACAAAATAACATATTAAATACAAAAATAACACTAACAGAAATGAAAGAGCAAATAAAACATTTAAAAGATAATAAAGCTCCAGGACTGGATGGAATAATTCCTGAACTATATAAGATTTTTCCTGAATATATAATAAAGAAAATGATGAGTGCCTTTACTATAGTTAAGCATAAATGTATAACACCCCCATCATGGAAATACTCAATTATCTCCCCCATAATAAAACAAGGTAAGGACCCCAAATCTTGTGATTCATATAGACCAATTCCTTTACTAAACACTGATTATAACATGTTCATGACAATATTAGCTAATAGGATAAAGAAAATATTACATAATGATCAGACAGGGTTCATTCATCACAGAAAAGTGCAAGATAACATTATTAAATTACTATCATTAATAGACATAGCATACAAATACAAAGAAAATACTAACTATTATCAGCCTAGACATAGAAAATGCATTTGATTCTATTAGTTGGTCTTATCTACAAAGAATTCTGATTGGATTGAATTCTCCTCAGATTTTGTCAACTTATTAATGAAAATTTATAGTGGGGCACAAGCTTATGTGAAAATAGGATCATGTCTATCATCACCACTAGAAATCCTAAAGGGAACTAGACAAGGTTGTCCTTTGTCACCATTATTGTTTGCTCTTTCAATAGAACCTTTTGCTGCATATATCAGAAACAAGCAAAATATAAAAGGCTTTCAAATTAATAAGGACTATTGTCCTAAGATACAATTATTTGCTGATGATATGTTGTTAAAGTTGGGTAATATTGATGGTTCTTTGCATAATGTTATAAATACCTTAAGCAATTTGAAAGAATTTCAGGGCTTAAATTTAATAATAATAAATCCAAAACATTGCTAATTAACAAAAAGAGCAACAAAAACCTAAGAGAGAATAGCCTGTTTAATTGGGAGAATGATGTATTAGAATATTTGGGTGGCAGTATAAAGAGTAGATGGAAAGAGTCTCTTAAACTAAAATACAATAATTTAATAACCACCATCAGTGAACTAATCAAAAGATGGAATAAAATGTTCTTCACAATGGAGGATAGGCTCTCTTTAATTAAAATGATAATTTTGCCTAAAATGTTGTTTTATATGCAGTCATTGATACTACACCCTCCCAAAAGCTTATTTAAAAATTAGATTCCATGCTACTTAAATTTTTATGGTTCCCCTTAAAACCTAGGATTGCATATAAATGGCATATTAGAGCTTGGAACAGTAATGGGATAGCATTCCCTAGCTTAGATCTTTATTCCAAATCAGTTATAATTAATGTAATATTATATTGGCTCACACCTACCTATATATCTGGCTGGAAAATAATACATGAGATTTATATAACTGATGTCAGAACTATAGAAACTCAATTTAAGAAACAAGATGGACTAAGTAGAATTCATTGGCTTTTACATGAATTTTGTTTATTTAATAAGATGTTTGATCATTTTTCTTATGGCATTAATCAAATATTTAATGACTTTAAAAATATAATTGATTGTAATTACAAAGTTAAACAATTTCTATTTCTTATATTCCCTATAGCATACTCTCCTGCTTGCCTAGACTCTTTCAACATCAATGCGATGCAAAAATTAAAGGAAAATAACTTGATATTCTGGCATCAGTTTATTGAAAAAAAGTATTAAACCACTAAACTCTCTTTTTTGTTGTTTTGATAATAGTCAAGACAGTTGGTTGTTTATACACTCATTACGGCAGTTTATAGAAAACAAAATGAGAGTATCAATCAAACTAGAGACTGAATCTATACCTAGTTTGATCCAGCTTTTTATTAGGCATCTTGAAAAGACAGATGATCAAAAATTAAGTATCTCACCTATCTATAAGATACTAAGAGAAGGCACTCTAAAGTCTGACTCTGATTTTGGAATTGCTATGTAAAGATTAATGGAGAACAAATATCTGATGAATCCAAAAAATTGTTATTGAATTCTATGTATGGTACCTCTTGTTCATTAAATTGGAGATTGTATACATAGACATTTATGAATAGGAGTTTCTATACTCCACATAAATTTTATACTCAAAAACAGTGAAAGTAAATGTTGGAAATGTGATGAATTACTAGAGGCTGACTTTCACATGTTCATTGAATGTAGAAATGTTGTTCAATACTGGAAAGACTTCAGATATTTTGTAAATGCTTTATGGTCTGATAACTGTCATATTTCTAACTCACTAATCCTATTAAATGTTCCTGTACCTAATGTAATACCTAAATCTCAGACTCAGCTAATCTGGCCAATTTTTGCAATTGCCAGAAAAGTTATTACTTTGAACTGGAAAAGTAAACAAGATTTGATGTTTAAAGATTTTATTAATTTAGCAAAAGTTGTTTGTAAAAAAGAACTGCAAAGCATTTGTTATAGAACTCATAACATTACTCATAAAAAATTAGCATGGCAAAAACCTTTTGAACAAATAGTGATAACTTCTCATGGATAAAATGATTGTTTATTGTGGATGAATGTAAATATTGTAAATAGTTTTGTTATTGTTTTATTGTATTTGTTATATGTACATTTGCATATGTTTATAATGAAAACAAAATAAAAATGTTTTTGAAAAAAAAAGGCATAGATGTTGCAGGCCTATACATAAGAAATTGAAAGAGGAGTACAATAGCAAGGATTTATGCAAAATAGGAGAGACAGAGAGACAAAAGTTGCAAGAACATTTTTTTAGTGGATTACAGGGAAGACAGACAATATTCTCTAACACTGCAGTCTTCTGTTCTGGCTGATATGAGTAAATTGGCATCACCCCAGATTAGCATGCTGGGGCTGTCCCAGTAGTAAGTCAAATAATAAATACAAATTGACAGTGTGTAACAAATCAGGCTGCCTAGTGCTAGTGGATGCTGGAAGCTTGTCACCTCTTAGCAATAACTACCCTCTTTTCAATTAATAAATAAAAGATGACCAGCCACAATCTTTTTACAATTGGATAAATAAAAATAAATGCAAAAGAACAACAAATAGTTAAATATATAGTGAGATAATGAACTGCATATAGAAGTAGAAAATAAACCTTTTGATTAAATTGACCGCAAGAAAGAAAGCATCTAGCTCCAAATATTTTTCTCCTGAATAATCTTATCTGAAAAAAGAATTACTAAGGCCTGTCTATACTAGCTGATATTTCAAAGCTTATTTCAGGCAGAGACAAAAAAGTACGAAAGCAAATGACAAGTCATGGGCTGCAGATTTCTTCTCATCTTATCTGTTTTCATCTCTTTAGCTGTGCAATTTATTTTTATTTATTTTATTTTTTGTCATACAGAAGTCACAGATGTAACCAAACAGGTTTTAATAATCACTGAGCTTGGTTACTTGCTTTTGGTTGCATTTTTACAGCCCCTGATGTCCCACTTGGTAATAACTCAGACTAGCAGCATAACACAAAGATTTATTCCTGGGCCCTGTGTTATTCTGACTGTATCTTAAAGATCAACCTTGGGATCTGCCTGAGATTAACTGTGTGCAATGTGTTGAAATGGCATTGCCCTGACCAGGGACGATAGATTATCTATTCTGAACAGTGAACTTCAGAAAGATTTTGAAGCTGTATGATACTAGATTTGTACAAATATGTTCATTGCACATCAGGGGTTCAGGAAGTCACAGATGCATGCATTTCTGAGCTTAAATACAAAGCAGAGATTTGGAAACTTACGCTATTTACTGATGAGATGTAGAACTGGGTGTGGCATCAAAAATTATTAGATCAGATGTAAGCAATTAAGAGAATCATATCAGAGCCTTTAAAGAATTACATATATTTAGAACAAGTGAAATTTCAATGTTGTGGGTAAAAAGTTTATCTGTGGACTAAAACGTAAGTAAATAAAGGTGTTAAAATAAAGAGCAAATCAATGATGTAAAAAAATGAGTGCATATGACTGTGTATAATCTATCATGATGTCCAGAATTAGCTTTACTATTAGAAATAAAATTCCATGACCAGGTGTATACAGGTGAGTAAACACATCTTAGAGCATTTGAATGAATCTGTAGTAGGTTAGAATCATTTTTCAAAGAATGAGAAAAGTTGAAACCTTTACATGTTCATCAAAATGTATAGACTGGTTTGTAGAGTAAAGCAAAAATGTTTGTGAGTACAGTTATAATACACACTCTAAGTGCAAGAAAGTATCTAGACAACAAAGAGTATTAAAATATTTCTGGTCTGATGAGCTTATGATTCATGGCAGAACTATTTCTTTTAATCCAGATTGTTGTGTCTTTTGGCTTTTTCTGGTTAGGGGTCGCCACAGCGGAACTCCGGTCCACTAATGATTGGCAGTAGATTTTTACGTGCCAAGTTGCCAGCTCTGATGCACAACCTTCAACAAAGGTACGCCCATTCATGCATGTCTCCACACAGAAGGTGCTTTAGCTGAGAATCAAACAGGACAACGTCTTACTGTGAGGCGACAATGCTACTGCAGCACTTTTATTAAAGTCACCTTTAAATTAGAAAAAATGTCTAAATCTGTGTATTAATCTCTTTGCACCCTTCTGATATATTCAGGGAATAAATTTAAACAATTGAGTTACAGTTCACTTGCAAATAAGTACATAACATGGAAAGTAAAATATATTGCTCTGAGCTGTATATTTAAAAATCAAGTAAAGGAGCCAAGTATGTTATGTTGCAGTGTCTGTGGGAATCTGGACTGATATACAGAATTTACACTGTATAGATGCAAAGTAATTTATAGAATGATGTAGAAGCCAGCAACCATTTCTGACAACTAACTGAAAAAAGCCAGGCAAGAGTTTACAGTAAAAAGAAAAACAGTTTATTAAGAGATAAGAAAGCTAATATCTGTGTGCTAGCTCTAAGGTTAACCAGTAAAGTAATTAATAATGGTTTATACTGAAATATGTACACACAACATAAATGATTTAATTTTCCTAAGATGGTGATATTTTTATTTCAACTTGATATTTTATATTTAAGGATGCAAAACATATCTGAACAAAAATGTACTCTCTGCTTGGCATGTTTGGACTTATCCAGTGATATGAGGTAACTTCACATACTGTAAATATTGATGCAGGTGTTAACCACTAGTATCACCAATCTCAACATGAAGAGAGGAGACTGATTTTTAGATATATTTTACAGCAAAAGCATCACTACCATGCTTTTGAGAAGACTGGCTCTGCAAGTACGTGACTTATTTGAAAACCTTCACCTTCCCAGTGATGGGCTTACCTTTGCATGACTAGGTATCCTCAGTTCCCAACTGTTTCAACTTCTTGGTACCATAGGAAACAGACTTTTTTCCAGGGGAGTTCTATTTCCACACCCTCATTGCTGTAGTTACTAATTCTGATTTTGCAGTAACTGGGAGTAAAGAAAATATTTTGGGTGTTTGCCTTCCTTTGTTGTAGTACAAAGACTGTGCTTTGTCTAGGTCCCTAAACTATCAAGTCCTTAGTCACTAACACTAAGCAATTGACATCATTGTATCCCGTCAATGTTAACAATTGAAAAGTAATTTTTTTTTGCAGAAAGGGTAAGTTCCCATGCAACATCTTCATACACACCTGCTCTTGCAACTCTCCCTGTAGATATATCAACTCTAACATCACTCAGTCTTGAAGAGAAGGGGATACTTCCTTACCCCCTTAACTTCGGTGATCAAAGAGTTTGCAGTATTACTCCAAGGGATGAAGTAAAAAGACAATCTCAAGACCTCAGACCTAGAGAAGAGCAAATCTGTCAAGAATGCCTTGTAAGACTAAAACATTGTTGAATCAAAATTCAACTAGCAAAATGCAATGTAAACTAAATCTATTTTTTAACTGAAATTATTTTTGATTGAAAACAGATCACTGAGAGGAGAGAACAAACAATATAAACCCTGATTCTCAGTACCACATAAACTATGATTAGCAACTTCATTGCTTAAGGAGTTTTATAATGCAGCATCAACTCTTTTTCAGATCTTACCCTGGCTGAAATGACTAACAATTGTCAACCTTATTTTTTCTTAAGGTAAATAACTGTGACAGCATGTGAAAGAGCTGATCACAGTTTCAACAGCTGTTTTAATGTCTCCCCCTCCTTAATATTGAGAACAGTTCTATGGAATTCTCTGCCAGTCACTTCAGTACCAGCTGAGAGATGGGAAAAATAACTGGCAGTGGATTTGAGATGGTGCAAAAAAAAAAAAAAAAAAATATAGATATATATATATATACACACACACACACACACACACACACACACACACACACTTGCACACACACGCACACACACACACACACACACACACACACACACACACACACACACACACAAATATAAACTTACATGTAGTATGAACACTATTATTTAGAACATGATATCTCTCTTCTTGATGGAATAATTTCAGCATTATCTAAATAAGGCAAAAAAAACTACATACTTCTTGGTGGTGGTTTCTATCTCAACTGGTCAGGTTAGCTTGTGACTACAGACACCAGTGGCGGCTGGTGACTTCAAATCACAGGGGGGCTGCAGGAGACGCTGAATGGGTGGGGTCAAATGGAAGGGGTGTGGTCAACCATAAAGGGGAGGAGCTATGCACAAAACCACAAAAAACTAACTTTAATTAAATACGCTGCCCTGGGTGGCAAACCATCATTATGAAAGTCCAATCAAGACAAAAATAAGTGTAGAAGAATAAAATATTTCAATGCATTGGCTGCATGACAGCTTACTTAATATCTAGATGGAAACAAAAGGTTGTGAGGCATGAAAAAATAAATTACTTTTTAAATACATTACTGGAATGCCAGTCAAAATCAAGTATAAGAAAAACCAGAAGCACTCAACTCAAACCACTTCTCCTTGCACTGCAGTTCTAATTATAATATATTCAGCTTTATTAAAGTACCAAGCAACATGCTGAAAGTAAAAATCTATGTGATGCCCCCAATTGTAAAAATGTTTCTTATCCAAAAAAGACCTGCTGCCTGACAACTTGTTTCATGGGGAAAACATGATAAAAGTAAAAAACGAAAAGCAAACAAGAAACAAGCTCAAGATACATTGCTTAAAGGATTACTGTACAGGTTATGGACCACACATGATTGGCATTCTGTTTAGTTTACGGGTAAAGTCTGTAGAGATGACTGGAAGTCTCCAACAAGTGTAATGAGCTTTAAAATAATGGAATCCTGTCCTTTAATACCCAAGGCTTATACATTATCTAGTCAAGTATTCTCTGCATGGCAACAACAGAAAGGCTTTCAATGTTGGCAATTCTTTAACAGTATGCTTATTAAAGCTTACTTGCATCTTACGATGTCAGACAAGCTTACCTTATGGTCATTAAAGCATTGCTACTTAAA
Source organism: Protopterus annectens (assembly GCF_019279795.1). Taxonomy (NCBI): domain Eukaryota; kingdom Metazoa; phylum Chordata; order Ceratodontiformes; family Protopteridae; genus Protopterus; species Protopterus annectens. The sequence continues at coordinate 318,896,568 of NC_056739.1, forward strand.
CACAGAGCAACAGGCACTTTGAGTAATAAGCATAAATCTGAGTAATAAGCATAAATCAACAGTACAAAAATATGACAGAAACCAGACCATTCTGCAAAATCAAGGACAGATGAAAAGCCACTGTAGTACTTATGCAGTGTGTCCTCCCCATCCAAGGTAGATACAACTACTCCTTGCCTTGCTTGGACACATCCAGAGTCACTACATGGGGAAGTGGGGTGCAACAAGCATGTCACAATTTGAAATCACTCTGGCTGACTGTGATGGCCCTGACACATTTGTCATACCTCTCAACCTCAAGAGCAAGAAATCTGGACAAAGCCATACACAGAAGTGGGACAAAGGCACAACAATAAGGACAATTTTTAAATATTGCTCTAATAAACTTAGAAAGATAATAGAATAGGTCTTGCATTAGTATGAAATTTCTGAAGGGTATAAAATCTGAAACTCAAATGTCTGTCATTTTCTAACTTCAGTCTTTAGTGATTTGTCACTAATTTGCCAAAAAACACAATTTTATGAAAAATGGACCAAAAATGTGATGCAAAAATATAAAATAGACACACAATACAGCTGCTACCTGCCAAAGAAGGGACACTTTAATATTAGTACTGCTACCTTGAGCAGCTGACAAAATAAAAGAATATGCATTTCAAGTAATCTATAACTTTGATTATTACAGTTATTTCTTAATTGTAAACCCTCCATGTTTTCTTCCAAAATTGCTATTTTAGGGATTATTAGGGGGAAGAGCAACATTTTGAGCCAAAAATTGGGGACAGTTGAGAGGTTGGCTATGCCTAATTCTATAAAACAATTTATTTGCATGTACCTCTCAACCTGTTAATGCAGTAAATCTGAACAAGGCCAAATATATTGGGGGCACATATAAACAGTACTAAAAATTGCTCTTGTATAAATTGAGACAGTTGATAGAACGGCTGTTACTTTAACATGCATTTTTATGAAGGTTATGAAGTCTGAAACTTATTTAGTGACTTCTGGCAAATCATTTAGGAATTAAAACTACAAATTTTATGAACAACAAACCAAAAATAAGAAGCAAAAATCTATTCATTCTTTGAAAATCTGGACAGTTATGAGGTATAGTTCAGCTGGGCCTGTCTGAGTTTGCTGCCCCCCCCCCCCCGACAAAATAATGGTTGAATGGAGCCTCTGCAGCCATTCCAATGAACCCTTACTTGGCTATTTCACTCCATTTACCATAAACACTAAAGTGCATACTGCTTTACTTCAATGATGAGTTGGACTTCATTTGAAAGTTTTATTTTGTATTTTACAGACAAACATTAAGTCATCTGTTAAACAAAGCAATGCAGTCTCACAATGAAAACTTAGCATTAAAACTTCTCTGCCCTTGAAACTCACATTCATTGAAACAGCATTGAAACCCACATTCAAAGAAAATACATTTTGCCAGTGGCAGATAAAGATTAATTTTGGGCTGTTTTCGAATCATAGGCCCCTTGCATATGAAACATACATGTGCTCTTTGATACACCTTCCTCATTGTACTAAAATTATATTCCTTGTACAATACAGTACACTTGTTAGAGGGTGTTTTAAATTTGTTTTGAACATTTTTCCAGTAAGCAATGAAACAAAACATATGCACCCATAATGGCAAAACTGCCCAGTTGAGAACATTTATCATAAAAAGTCTACTCAGACTTCCACAGTCCACCATTATTAGTAAATATACACAATTCTACAGTCCACCATTATTAGTAAATATGCACAATTCCACAGTCCACCATTATTAGTAAATATGCACAATTCTACAGTCCACCATTATCAGTAAATATGCACAATTCTACAGTGCACCTTTATCAGTAAATATGCACAATTCTACAGTCCATATTCAGTGAATTCAGTTCTTGCCATAGCTGTCAACCTTAGCACAAAAACCTGGACGAAGCCAGTAATGGGGGAATACAGTCCCAAAAATAGGAACAAATTTAAAATATTCATCTTATAAACTTAGAAAATTGCTAGAAAAAAAGGTTGTGCTACTATGTATTCTGAAGAACATGAAGTTTGAAATTCAAATGCCGGTCAGTTTTACTGTGGACAGAACAAAAACAATTTTCAGCAGAGACGCAGGGATTAATACTGCAGACACGTCTTTGTAAAATGGCAGGGCACCAGAGCAAATCCACACAAACACAGGACGGAGATGCAGACTCCACACAGAAGCCACCCCAACCAAGAATCAAACCAGAAAACCTATAGCTGTGAGGCAACAATACTACCACTGCACCATCAAATCTGCAAGGAATTAAACATTCAGAAACCTGAAGTCTGAAATTCAAATGCCGGTCAATTTTACTGCGGACAGAACAAAAACAATTTTCAGCAGAGACGCAGGGATTAATACTGCAGACACGTCTTTGTAAAATGGCAGGGCACCAGAGCAAATCCACACAAACAGAGGGAGAAGATGCAGACTCCACAAAGAAGCCACCCCAACCAAGAATCAAACCAGAAAACCTATAGCTGTGAGGCAACAATACTACCACTGCACCATCAAATCTGCAAGGAATTAAACATTCAGAAACCTGAAGTCTGAAATTCAAATGCCTGTCAATTTTATTTAACATTTGTTAATCAGGACAGTCTGACTTGGAACAAAAAAACAATTTTCAGCAGAGGCCCAGGAAGAAATAATGCAGACATGTCTTTGTAACATGGGAGGACACAAAAGCAAACCCACACAAACACAGGGAGAAGATATGGACCCCACAAAGAAGGAACCCCAGCCAAGAATTAAACCTGAGAACCTGCAGCTGTGAAGCAACAATGCTACTACTACACCATCAAATATCAAGCATTGCACCATTTACAAACCACAGATATTATGAGGAACAGATAAGATCAAATATGAGGCAAAAATCTGCAATTTTTTTACAAATGGTGGTGGGTTGAGAACTCAAGTGTTTAACACCTGCATACAGGGTTCAAGCCTGAGGTATTCCCTACCACACCACCATGAGCACCTGGGGCATTTTCACACACACACACACACACACACACACACACACACACACACACACACACACACACACACACACACACACACACACACACACACACACACACACAAGCACCAGCTAACACACACAAGCACCAGCTAACACACAAAAGCACCAGCTAACACACACACACACACAAAAGCACCAGCTAACACACACACACACACAAAAGCACCAGCTAACACACACACACACACAAAAGCACCAGCTAACACACACACACACACAAAAGCACCAGCTAACACACACACACACAAAAGCACCAGCACACACACACACACAAAAGCACCAGCTAACACACACACACACAAAAGCACCAGCTAACACACAGACACACACAAAAGCACCAGCTAACACACACACACACACAAAAGCACCAGCTAACACACACACACAAAAGCACCAGCTAACACACACACACACACAAAAGCACCACCTAACACACACACACAAAAGCACCAGCTAACACACACACACAAAAGCACCAGCTAACACACACACACAAAAGCACCAGCTAACACACACACATACAAAAGCACCAGCTAACACACACACACAAAAGCACCAGCTAACACACACACACACAAAAGCACCAGCTAACACACACACACACAAAAGCACCAGCTAACACACACACACAAAAGCACCAGCTAACACACACACACAAAAGCACCAGCTAACACACACAACTCTATCCAGTTAAAAGCACCAGCTAACACACACAACTCTATCCAGTTAAAAGCACCAGCTAACACACACAACTCTATCCAGTTAAAAGCACCAACACATAAAGTAAAATGCACCATACACTTACCTGTCTGTTCTCCATACCATATCCTGCCCGCACAATACTCACAAAGACCCGCGAGATCTCAGCAAAGCTCCATCCCGACGAGATCCCAAGCTCCCTCCCGAGACTGTTCTGACTGCTGCTGTTGCATATATCCTCCCAGCGTGTCTGTGCACTTTAAAAGTGCACAGACATCTCCTTGTGTCCCTCTATGGGTCCTGCCGGACTGCCTTGAGCATGCGCATAGACCGATGGTAGTCGGGACTACTGTGCATGCGCGAAGTCCGCGAAATTTAAAACAACAATTTTTTTTTTGTTTTCTTTTTTAATTTTTAGTTTGAGGGGGCTGCAGTCCGGCAGCCCGATGCCACGAGCCGCCCCTGACAGACACTCAGAAAGACGTGCATGCGCTCACACACACACACATTTAAATATCTATTAACCTGTACATATAGATGTATCTGCGTATACTGTAATAGAAATCAGAATATGGCACTGTGTACAAAGCCTGTGTCATGAAATGCAATGTACTTCCATGTCCACGTCTGTTTTATTATATACATTTAATACAAAAGGTGATACTGCAGTAATACGTAATGACAATGATGCATAGGTAAGAGTCCTTATTCCTGCCTGGTTTATGATATTTTCTTGTTTTATATTATGTCCATGAAGTTCACTAGGAAGGTTTGCTGTAGTTCATATATTTAATGTAGCGGTGTTTTAATTTCTAGTATATTATTAAATAATTTTGTATTTAGGAGTTGTATAATTTAGAGTGTCCAATCTACCTACAGCATATCTTTGGGAGGAAACCGGAGCACCCGGAGGAAACCCACACGACCACAGGGAGGACATGCAGACTCTGCACAGAAGGCACCCCTGCCAAGGATCAAACCAGAGAACCTCTTGTTGTGAGGCAGCAAGGATAACCACTGCACCACCATGGCCGCCTAACATTTTTACCTACTACTAAAATCACTAAATAAATATGTATTTCAATTGTCGTAAACTGTAGCAAGCTATAAAAATACAGCATCTCTACATTCAGTTTACAAAACTGCAACATTCTGATTGCTATTTTTAAGATTTTAAATTTAAATTAAAGACAATAGACCTGAATCCTAAGGCTGACCAATCAGAGAAAGCAGACTTAAATCTGATTTCAAAAATCCAGTGACTATAACTTATTGCATGAAAAACTGTAGCCTGTTAGTATTTAAACAACCGCTAACATGTGAATGCAGAAATGCTGAAGAGTAATAGACCTTAACTATAAAGGTATATTTTTGAATAAATTACACAATTATTATTAATCTTACAATGCTTATGACTGGAAGGGGAAGAATAAATTGCAGGAGACAACTGTTATTGCTTGAGCAGTAATGAGTTAAAAAAGAAGAAATAGGTGCCCATAAAAAAATGTGCACCACTCAGTGGTCCAGCCAACACATTCAGTGTCTCTTAAAATACTTGCTTAATCACTTGTGTTTCCTTATTGGATAAAGTTGTAGGCATGATGATAGGAAAATAGAAGTTATAATTGGAATCCATCAGTGTCAAAAGAGAGAGAATAAATACTACTTAGAAAATAGCCTTGTATTCAAAATGCCAATTGGATACTTCGTAGTTTGGAGCAGAAATTTATTCTGCCAGGAGATCCTAAACAAAAACTAAGTGTGGCCCATCACAGTTCAAAATCCATTGCTATGAATAGCAGTTTTCCATCAGTCACCATCTCTTTTCTGTTTGCAAACAATAGCTATAAAAAGAGAACCAGAACGGAAAAGTGCAAGTAGAATTCAGCTTAAAATTTGTCTTCTGATTGCATTTTTCCACTCCAGTTCTGCAGTTCTAAAGAGAAGTTAATGAGTGGAAAGTCAGCAATTCTAGTAGATGAGTACAGCAGCTGCAGTTATCAATACTGACTTCATTACCTCTATGAAGAAATAGTCCTTATCTTTTTTTCTGTGTGTGTACATGTGTGTGTTTGTGCATAACTGACTATACGCATCTATAATAAGAGACTTTATTGGTGGGTAATGCATGTGTCAGAGAGCAATGAGCTTGAGATGCTGTACAGCAGATATTATTTATACATTAGTTCAAGCATTTTGTCACTGCCAGACATCTGAAATGTATACAGTCAATTAAGTAGCTCCATTTTGTGTGTGTGAGGTGAAACCTGAGGATTATACAGGCAAAGTGGCTATAGTTGGAGGGCATGTGTGCATTTGTTGCTGTTTCTGTGTATAGGCATGTGAGTCTGCACATGCCTATACACAGAAAATGGCATGTTAGACTTCACATCAATGCATGTCTGACTTTCTGTACGTACGTGTGTGTGCACGCACACATGTGTGTGCATGTGTGTGTGTGTGTGTGTGTGTGTGTGTGTGTGTGTGTGTGTGTGTGTGTGTGTGTGTGTGCGTGTGCATGTGTGATGGCAGAGAGGTGCAGCGGTAGTGTTGTCACATCACAGCAAGAGGTCCTCTGGTCCGATTCTTGGCTGGAGTGCCTTCTGTGTGGATTTTATATGTCCTTGCATTTGTGTGGGTTTTCTCCAGGTACTCCAATTTCCTCCCACATTACAAAGACATGTGTCTGGAGCATTTCTCCTCAGGCCTTCACTGAAAAATTGGCTTTGCTCCAAGTCAGACTTTCCGGGTAAACAAATGTTAAATAAATAAATTAGCACTCAACTGAGAGAATAGACTTTCTAGACCTGTTTATTGAGAAACTAGACAATGGCCTTTTGAACACTGGAGTATATCGGAAACCATGCCATCATAATACTTTATTATGTAGGTATAGTATGCATCCTAATCATATATTTAATAACATTATAAGAGGACAAGGTATGCGTGTCTCCAGGCTTAATGCCACTGATGCAGGTTTTGAAATAGGCATACACGATCTAAAAGAAAGATTAATGGAAAGGGGCTATAGTGGTAAAGAGGTTGATAGACAACTCAGTGATATGCAAGAACTTAGGACAAATAGAGCAGCACCCTATTATGGTCCTAGACCTGAAAGGAGCGAAGATCAACGAACAATAAATAATGTAGTCAAGATTTCATTACCATATACCAATGACAATAGGAATCTGAAAGATATATTTAATAAGCATTGGTCAATACTATGCACAGATGATGGGATTAAACAACCGGTAGGGAATGAACCGAGTTTTTTATATAGGAATAAATTAAATTTGAGAAGACTTTTATGCTATTCAAAAAAGGATGAGAGACAAACAGAATTCTGTTACACTAAGGCATGTGGTCGATGTAATCAGTGTGTATACATTGACAATGGATCAGTGTTTATACATCCTGACTCTGGTATACAGTTTAAGACCGAGGTGGAGGCAACATGTCTGAGTATGAACATTGTATACCTGGCAGTCT